>NC_056744.1:507745358-507807858 GCF_019279795.1 Protopterus annectens
CAGAAAGTTTGATACCACCCCCCCCCATTGCTTTGTAGCCTAAGAGAAGCCCTAAAACTGAACAATCTGCTCTGTTCTCCACTTCTTGCATCTACAGAAATAGACTTCTGCTGATTGCATTCTACTTGGCAGTCTTTTAGACATCCAATGCCCGAAATGTAGGAGTAAACTAGGTGAAATAAAGATAGGGAAGCAGTGCTATATTTAACAAAAATAATAATGAAATGTCTTCTCAGTGCACATAAATGCCTTCACTGTGAAATGATATAACTTTTAAAATAGTCCACAGGAAGAAAACATTCATGAACAGCATTTAATTTAAAGTAGTTAATAAAGGATATTGTTATTACCCAAAGGGATGAAAGTGGTATCAATTCTACATGCTACACACAATGCACATTTTATAATGAGACTTTCATTCTTTAACTTTTTTGCACTTAATGTGTGCAATGATTATTTAAACATTTTTAATGTAATTTAATTATTTGGGGAAATGATTATACATGCAGTCTCATGATAGTACTTAAAAACAGAGTTTATTGCAATAACTCTTTATGGGGGGTTATTAATTTTTCTGTGGTGGCCATGCATTGTGTTTACTAGGTGACTGTCATCCACTGAAAATGAGGATTGGAATACATGTCAGTATGTTATGCAGTGAGCTAAATGATTCTCTTCTTTGTTTATATTCTTGTTCATTGTACAAACTCACTCATTTCCATTGTGCATATCTTTCTAGCACGTTGACTCATTAGTCCTGGCAAATGTTTTCAAAGGAAAACTTTTCACTGTGATTCACAGATGTAGAATAGCCAACATACATATGAATAAATAGCACCCCAAATTAGTGCCAATATTTTGTCTGTGCTATCCCAAAACAAAGTTCCTTTCTGCTTTCCACCCCTCTGTTTTCCTTTACCTGATCTGTGACCGTTTTCAGTTAATCTTTTCTGTCCTTGCTTCCTGTGTTACACTGGTGAAGAACAGAAGGCTTCATAATTTTTTAAGGTCTCACCATGCCCTCAACAGCTTCCACATCCATTTTTCACAAAACCGCAGTCTTAAGAGTTAAATTTATTGCTTATGCAAAAAATTATGCATGCAAATGTGCATTTGAAATATGACACTTCTTAAGACACTCTGTTTAGGGTGCCTTAGGCATTTGTGCTTGCCCATTGAGAAGAGTTTATTACTGTTGCTGATAGTTATGACACTGTTTTCTCAAATACTGAAAAAGTGGGAAGGAGGTAAAAAATATATGTATGTATATATAACAATCCATTTGGCGCCCCTATAAGTAAAGACCCAGGGCAGCTGATCTGTCCACCTTCACCTTTGTAAAATTCTGCTTAGAGACTTTGGTTGCAGTGGTTGATTGGATATGGAACACTTCAACGGTTATATGGGGCAATACAATGAAAGCTGTGTTTTGGAGAAGCAGCTTGTCTGACCTGAGTCTAAGTCATGACATTTTTTGGACTTCTTTGCAAGTTGTGGTTGCAGCATATTCAAAGAGAAGACTGCTTTTAAGTATGCAAGCATTTTGTCAAAACTGAACCCAATCATTTTGGACATGGGTGTCAAGTCTGATATTGAGCTGTCAGCTGATCTTAATTATGCATTTTGTTGGATGTCTAGAGCAATGATTGTATTGACCTGGAAAACCCAACCATTTAGTGAGTGTGTATGCACTGGGATTGCTTAACTGATGTTTCTGTGTAGGATCAGTTTACCTCTTACATATAGAAGAACTTCTACTGTATGCCTTAGGAGGTAGGGAATCAAGAGTCTGAATGAACAGTGTTCAAAACCTCAACTGGTGAGGTAGTTGAAAAGAGTTGCACTGAAAGGTAGACTAGAAAATATTTAACCTTTGTTAGGACATAGATACTATGCACAGCACCCCCTGTAAGTCAAACGGTGACACTGCATATTTAGTTGTTACTAAAATCTATGCACAATGCCAAAAAGTGTGTATAAAGACTATTGCTGTATAAAACTACAACACCATATTAGTTATTAACAAGAACTGTGAAAGCTCTACATCCCCTGATAATGTCCATACATTTTTCCTGTGGTACTTCAGTTTCTTCCCATATTCCAATGACATACAGTTTAAGAAACTGGTCACTGCTATCTTGCCTGTGGATCTGCATACGTTTTTGAGTGAGATCATGTTGTGAAGGACGAGCACATAATCCAGGAGTGGCTTTCTGGCTTATGCCTATTACCTGTCATCGCAGGCTCCAGGTCCCGTGTGAACATGTACAAGGCCAAATGGGTACCGATGAGTGAATGAATAAACATTTTAAATGCCTTACATGTCAACTTACAAGGAAAAAAAAATCTGGAAAAAAACTACACAGTTCAAAATCGAATTCTGCTTATTGTGAAAATGGTAACTGTAGCCACTAAACTAGACAGACAACACAGAATAAGAGTGACACATGGAAGTTCATATAGTCCACAGTGTAAAACATTAGTACCACTGTAAAGATTAGAGAATGTCAAAGTGTGCT
Source organism: Protopterus annectens (assembly GCF_019279795.1). Lineage (NCBI taxonomy): Eukaryota > Metazoa > Chordata > Ceratodontiformes > Protopteridae > Protopterus > Protopterus annectens. The sequence continues at coordinate 507,747,878 of NC_056744.1, forward strand.
CTGCTTAAAATGAAAGGATCAGATTTGACTCAATATGTTCACTGATACAAGTGTGGATTTAGATTGGTTAGAATACCTTTAACTATGAGAGTAAATGAATACCAAGTAACTATTCTAATAAAATTATTTAGAAACTTTCATATCACTTCAGCTTTGCATAATGATTGAAACAAACATTAGTTATGGTATAGTGTCTTAACGTCACTTGATTACATGGAGACTATCTGACAGTACATCTTTGACACAAACAAAATGTTGTGAAGTCAGAAAGCAGGTTCTCCTTCTTAGCATTTCCCATCTATAGCAGCTTCTTTTAAGTGCTTGGCACCTGCCGGTACACTAGCTCATTTGTTCTCAGTTGTAGCTTGCCCTACCCATATCCTTATGAAAGCTGACCAAAGGGCCTGTCATCCTGGAGACAAAGAGGAAAGTGTGACCCCTGCCTTTCTCCAGTTTTCAGCCTGCTGCCAATCTTCATCCCAACAGTCTGAGGGTATGGCTTCATCCACCTATACTGTGGCCATTTCTCTTTCAGAATGGACCCTAAATATCCTCTGGCTGTAGAACTACACAGCACATCTTTCCTCGGGACCTTTTCTTTGTTTAGCCTAACCCTATGTTCTAGTGGATAATATAACTTCCTGTCTTATGTCGGGACCCTATTATACCCGCCATAGATGCATATGGACTCCCACACAAATGACCTTATGGTTGCCATGAACACCTTGAAAGCATCAAACTCCTGTCATCCTGGTTACACCACTCAACTTCATGGTGCAGGAAATCTGGGAATAGCCAAACAAAAATAATGGGAGGGGGTATAAAGACCTAAAATCAAGGACAAACTTAAATTATTGCTTGTATAAATTTAGAAGGTGGCTAGAATAATGCATTTTACTTAAGTTTGCAGTTTCTCAAGGATATAAAGTATGAAACCCAAATGCCTGACACGATTTAGTGACTTCAGTCCTGAACGGTTTGCTAGAAATTCACAAATTTTATGAAGAATACACTGAAAATACAATGCAAAAATATGGATGTTCTGCAAAATGTGGACAATTGGGAAGTATGACTGCTTATGGCTGCTAGTATTACACAAACCTTATACTGCCAAGGAACAGATGGCTATTAGGGAAACCCCATTCTTTTCCCCAAGGATAGTGCAGCTGGCATGAGCCGCTCAGGTTCTCCCCTCCTCCAGCCAGGTCTTCTAACACCTGGGCTGCTCTTCAGACTCAATTTGGCTAGATAAGCTTGAGGAATTAATTTCTCTGCATCACAGAGTTGGATCTAGAGAAGAGATTCCCTTCAATGTAGAGAGCGCTACTCATAACCTGATGTTTTAATTGTGAAGGTATAAACAGCCTGATATTTGCATAGCGCTGAAAATAAGATGGGGATGCAAAATGAATGATCATTGATGTAGTCAGCAATACAAACTCTTGCAAGAATAAAATGCTAGTCCACAAAATTAGAAAATGTGGCTTGTTTGCATTTCTTCAAAAACAAACAGTCCAAAAGAGCTGAAAAATCAAAAAAAAACAACCGGAGACACTGGTGTAGATATCCATGCTTTACTGATGATTCTGGTACCTCGGCTTACACAAGCCTTCCAAGGAATAAATTCACCATCTGGGATATCATATTATATAAGACTCTCAATTATCCAATTAACATATACAATCAAGAACATTCAACTCACTTGGAGAATTAAACAAAAGACAAGTCTTCTCAATTTATCCATTAGTTAATATAAAATTTCTTTTACAAAAATATCTTAGAAAAACAAAAATCTGAGAAAAACAAAAATATGTTACAAAACCTTTCATAAAAAATGCAAATATTTTATGAAACCGATTTCTCTACTCAAAACATGCAAACATATCTACACCAGTGTCACCGGTTGTTTTTTTGATTGTTTGCATTTCTCTAAAGAACTATACGATGCTAAGACCGGATATATAATATTGCCTGCATGTTACAGAAATAAAATGTGCATAACTGCTAAAATGACATTTGATTAGCTTTCTTTTTTGCAATGCAGGCTGGAAAGAACTGTAGGGGAGACATTGTCAGGTAGTAAATGTAGTGAGGCCGTGAGGCCTTGAGACTTTTAAATTTGTATGCTTTTGATTCCATGCCATAGTTTCATAGGTACTTACTAAGCCATTTATTTGTGAGAATCTTGAGAGGTCTAGTCTTACATTCTAGTTGTAGTTTCTAGCTTTGTATTTTTTAGTTGAATAACCCAGAGATGGGCCAAACAAGGATATGTTGGAACATTTACAAGACTCCCCTATCAAAGAGGGTCAGGTGTGCTAAACCAGAGGTGAAATTGTGGTTACCCAGACATTCATCCAATTTATATTTGAATAGTGTATGAAAACGACTTTGCTTTATATAGAGTAGAAGATAGTTCTGTAGAAATGATATTTTCTGTGATACAAACCTATCCCTCAAATGTTCTATTTCTTTGGCAAAGCAGATTGAGATTCCATGAGCAGGTATTCATGATACTATAAGGAATAGGTTTGACAAAACAGGATATGCTGAAGCTCTATATGTGGGGAAGAGGCCACCTCTCAGTGTGACACATACATACTAAAATGGGATCATACTTAATGACTGGCATAATAAGTGCTGAGTACAGTGGAAAAATAACATCCTTGGACTTGAACACAATACTTTCAGATACAAGCTGTATGATAAAAAATGACGTCCTTACAACAGTGGATACATGAGGCTTAAAGGACAGTTCATTGCTGATATAGCTTACCCAATCCCTAACTGTAGGATCATTTTTATGGGTGTGTTGTCAATGTAATAGTTATAAGGTAAGTCATGCTTGTCAAAGGATATTGTTATACATTTCTTATTTAGTTTTAGTCCATGGTTTTGACAACAGTTATTAGTTTGTAAAAAGATGAAAGCACCTGTAATGCAAACTCCAAAGATAGAGCCAAAGTGTCAGCCGAATTCTTTATTAATCTACAGTAAAAGCAGTACAAAAAAACAGTTTTCACAAGAATTGTAGTCCATACATAAACATCTTAACTTATTCACTCCCTTTTTGTCCACATATGAACTTCATCAGATATATGTAAAATCCTTCAATTGTCATGTCCTTATATACAAAATTCAATTAAAACCAACCAATCCCACTAGATTTTAATAAATTATTTAAAACCAATCCAGTTTTTTTTAAAAAAACACACTGCTCAATGTGAAGACTGTTTTCTTTACTGTTTTTACTGTGGATTAATAAAGAATTTGGCTGGTACTTTGGCTCTATCTTTGGAGGTTGCTCTTATAAGTACTTTCATCTTTTTAAGTTTTGGTAACTGTTTTGGCACTTGGTCTCTACAGTCAAGTAGTTATTTGTTTGTGACAGGTGCTCTTGGAGGATCTTGTTGTTCCCTGGACAGTTTATGATTGCACACAATTTACAGGCATTTGCAGACTTGGTTAGCAGCAAACTCTTAACTGCTTCACACCTTGAGAGAGTGGACTTTGATACATCCTGACACCTGCAAATTTCCTGCCTGGACAGCTTTCAGCTGAGCTAAAGTTTTGAGTTTTCTAACCTACCAGTAAGCAAATATATATATATATATATATATATATATATATATATATATATGTTATATACAGACCCACTCAATTTGATCGACCTCCATAATGTTACCACAAAAGGTCAATAAAGATTAACATGCATGTGCCAAGAAAGACCCTTGATGCATGCAAAAACTATCATTGTTTTTTGCAGGGGAGAAAGCTCCCACCACACCCCCATGTTAATGATATATATATATATATATATATATATATATATATATATATACTAACTCCAAGATTATACAGTCCCCAGGGAAAAGGAATATTCCCCTACCCAGGGATTATTGATTTCATACCTTCAACCAACGGCATCTATCGACCAAATGTGGTCGACTACAGATGTTGGCAAATGAAAAGTTAGATCAAAAACACCAGCATTGCATTTATAGTCAAAGATGAGTGCTGTAACACTCCATGTGTGGTCTAAACTGTAGCAAACAGTTTGCTACAATTTAAAAGTTAAAAAAAAAAAAAAAAAAAAAAAAAAAAAACAACAAAAAAAATCTCTCTTCTTTTTACTAAAACCTGAACACTGTAGCACCCATGCAGACAGGGTATAAACTGTAGCAATTGTTTGATGCATTTGTAGCAAGCAGCTTGTTACAGTTTAAAAGAATACTTTATTTTTTAAGCTAAAATATGAACAGTATAGCACTCTGTACAGGCAGGGTATAAACTGTGGCAACTGTTTGTTATATTTGTAACAAGCAGCTTGCTACAGTTTAAAAGACAAAATTATTATTATGATTATTATTATTATTATTATTATTATTGTTATTGTTGCTATTATTTTAATAAAACCTGTTCAGTGAAGGTTGGGGGCAGGGCATAGAAACAGAATCTGAATGGATGGATGGGTGGTATTATGAGTCTGGCCACCTGGTTAGTATGCAAGTAGAAGGAAGAGCTGGATGGCATAGATCTGTAAACAATGCAGCAAGTGGATTAATATAGTAAGGTGATTGTATTTATTTACATATGCATGGCTGGATGTATGTATGTATTTATTTATTTATTTTTGTTAGTTTGCTCTTCGCTTGAAGAGCTGAAGGGGTGGGATGTTGTATCATGGTACTGATACAGGGCATTGGATGAGCTAGCACTGCTTCTACCTACATCCAACAAATAGGCTGGACAAATACATCTCAGTACTGCCCTGCAGGGAAATGCACAGAATTCACAAGAAAGGACACTCGAAAGAAGTCATTACCAAACTGGAAAAGTAGTTTGGCATTCTGAGAGGTTTCATTCTCATAATCCTTTTATTAAACAGAGACAAAAGTGATCAACTACTTTTAAGTCTTATGAGTCCTTAAATGGGGTATATTTACTTATGCTATCTATTAGGTTGTTGAAAGAAAGTTTTTGGTCTGACCATTGAATTATTTTGGTAGGATTGTACTAGTTGTGTATTACTTCTCTTTGTATTCCAAAACTAAATAAACTTGGTCTTTATTCATTTAGATATTTCTCTACTGAACTTAGCATTCCGATCTCGTATAAAACTTCAATGTCTGTTTTGGTTTATTTCTAGAAGGCACAGCAGATCTCATAAAACTAGTTGATTTCTCTTCAGCAACTGCAGCACTTTTGTAAAACTTGCAATCATTTCTGACTGACATTATTTTGTCATTTCTTTGTGTTGTAATCATGCATTAAATTCTACTCACAGCTTTCTTTAAAGGGACTGCAAATGAAATCCTTAACAAGTGCTGGAATCTTTTGAATGAGGACTACTCCTTTTCTTCTCCAAGATTCTTGTCCAGAGTAGAAAAATCCAATGATTGTCCAATGTAAAATGATGCTTTCCAGTCAGTTTCTCAAACCATTCTCACACACACACACTCACACACACACACACACACACACACACACACACACACACACACACACACACACACACACACACACACACACACACACACACACACAGCCACTCCATGCATCAGAACTGCAAATGGTATATTAACAAGACTGGTTGCATCCTTGGAATTTTCCAATCTGTCAGTCCTAAATATGACACTGACTAACAATGTTGGTTCTTCAGATTGTGCCTCTCATACATCTAAACTGTCGAGGATTTTGAAGAATGACCACATTTTTGTCTCATTTTTTGTCCGTTCCTCATAAAATTTGCCAATTCTGGCAAATCATTGGGGAATGATGTCAATAAATAATGACAGGCATTTGAGTTCAGGACTGAAAAATAAATAAATTATTGTTCTTTAAACTGTAACACACAGCTTGTTTGCAGCAAATGTACATTGCAACTGGTACTTATTGTTTTCCGGTTTCCAGTGGGGAATAATTCTTTGAAGTATGAGGCATTCCTTTCATCTCTGAGCAACTGAGCAGATGGGTATTCATTTAACTTTAATCCATTTGCAACTTAAGTTCTAATTGCACTTGTACTTTATATCCACTGATTGACAGAAGTATAGTAGACATCTTACAACATGAGGGTTTCATCTTCTGGTGCCTTTTTGACATATCTTTTGACATATTTTTGACATATCTATGGTTGCTTCTGTCCATATGTTTCTCTTGGCAATAATATTGCAAGGAGTGCCTTTCATTCCCCTGTAAATCATGTTTATTCTGATCTCTCTTCAATAACCTGTGCACCTTGGGTCATGCTACATGATATAGCCCATACCTTCTCTGGGATACTTAAGCTTCTTCACCACAGCAAAGTAATGTCCCATACTCAAGCATACAGAATGTTAACACATTTCCATTTTTTGCAGTATCTGTATAATATATGCTTATATCTAGGACTGACAGCATTATGAATTGTCTGTTAGGCTAAAACAAAAAGACTTATTAGAAGAGAATTTTCAAGCAATAGGTGGGTGGTGAAGAAGAGGAATTTATTATCAAAAAAGGTTGTATTAGTGTAGTCAAGTTGGGACACAGTGCCTGACTAGACCTCTAAACCCACTTCTGTCAGCTCAGAACAGAACCTTCAGAAGTCTAGTCAGCAGGTAATAAGTAAGGAAACAATTTGCCTCATGTAACTGAGAGGGGGACCCATTCGCTCAGTCTACAAGGGGCATATAAAACAGTAATGCTCTGATTGTTTGCTGATGACTGTTAACCAGATCTTTCCCATCCCTGTATACAATTTATGATGGTTGCTTTAAATCTCTTCCTATTTTTAAAAAAGTGCACAGAATACAATATCAAAGCATTAACAACAAGGCAATACCTACATTTTGCTATTGTAGTAGGATATCACAAAAGACTCCTCATCGCTGCAACCTCTCAATATCCTAACACCCCATCATTCTCAGTTCAGAGAGAACAAACACACTAGCTTTTCATATATTCCTAGTTGTAACATATCCATAATTTGCACCTCTTCTTCACTCATTTTCCATTCAGTCTTGTCAGAAGAGGAGCCTGGTCTTCTTTTAATTATTCAACAACTCATTTTTTAACAGTTTCCCACTTCTAGTATCCAAATATACATTACCATGTCCTCATCCGGTTTAACTCCATGCTGAGATCTATCTTAGATACTGAAATAGTGCTTTCAGTCCATAACTCTTCATTTTGCAATTTATTCACATCTTATGCTTTGGCATTAAACAAATCAAGCTTTGAGATTTATACAACATCCTTTATAGTATCCATTGTAGTACTTTGCAAAAACTGACAAGAACCTAGCACTTACTGATGAACGGTTATCCTCTGTTATGAAAAGCTCCCATGACATAACTCATTCCATGAAGTAGAGAATATATGCTTGTTAATGCTTATATCAACTGTTCCTAACCCCATATCTTATAAGCAGGAAGTGTGTAGGAATGTCTATCTCCTTTTGGTGATTTCACTGTGAGGGAATCTCCTCTACATGGGAGCACAAAGTCTAGTATTGTCCTTTAATTATTCCTCTTTGGTCCACTTTTTTGTGAACAACCAAGTAAAATTAAAGAGATGGGCATTCAGGACAGTAGGTCTAGCAGTCTATAGTGTCACTGTAAGAAATGACTTCACAGCTATCATATATTTAGTAACACCAATGGTTAAGAAAAACTATTGAGCAGCATTGGAAAGATACCAGTCCACTTCAGATTCCTAAAAATTGGCACACTCTCCATGCCCACCTAACAAATGAAAATGCACATTGTCCAGCATAGGGGCAATGGGTGCCACTATGTGAATTAGATGGGCTCAGTACTGGACAATATTTAAATCAGGTTCAGTACTGGACAATACTTAAAGTGGGTTCAGTGCTGGACAATACTTAAATTGGGCTCAGTACTGGATAATTCTTAAACTGGGTTCAATACTGGACAATACTTAAATTAGACGCAGTAGTGGACAATACTTACATTGGAGGAATGATTTATTTTGCAGCTACCAATACCCAGGCATGTTTTGTAATGCCTGTACGGAGTCTTGTCTTTTTTATTTTTTTCCTTCTTCTCTATACATGTCTTATAAGGATCTCTATGTTTTTGTATTCTATTTACCATTACCTATCCCAAGCAAATCTATATTCTTTTTGTAGCTACATCACTTACATTTTTATACTTTTTATATTTTATTCTTTTATGATATGAAATTCTCATTGTTGTTGACTTTTACATACTTATTGGCATATAATTGGCAAATCCTAATCATCATAGAGATAATTAAATAACTTTACTTCATAATTCTCTATTATTATGCTTTTAAGACACGTTAAAGCCAATTGTGCTTTATCTAATAAGGTTCGCTTTTTGCATGTCTACGTATTTCATTATAATTCATTATTGGAAACTTCTCACATTTGAAATATGGTTAAATTACTGAGTTTTCTAATAATTTTGCTACTACAATTTTTGAATAATCATCATCTTCTTTTGGCTGTTCCTGTTAGGGGTCGCCACAGTGGATCATCTGTTTCCATTTCCTCCTGTCCTCTGCATCTTGCTCTGTCACACCAACCAGCTGCATGTCCTCTCTCACCACATCCATAAACCTTATCTTAGGCCTTCCTCTTTTCCTGTTACCTGGTAGATTCATCCTTAGCAACTTTTTTCCAATATACTCAGCATCCCTCCTCAGCACATGTCCAAACCAACATAATCTTGCCTCTCTGGCTTTGTATCCAAACCTTCCAATCTGGGCTGTCCCTCTAATATACTTATTCCTAATCCTGTCCACCCTCGTCACACCCAGTGCAAATCTTAACATCTTTAACTCTGCCACATCCAGCTCAAACTCCTGCCTTTTTGTCAATGCCACTGTCTCCAACCCATATAACATAGCTGGTCTCACTACCCTCTTGTAGATGCTCCCTTTCACTGTTACTAGTACTCGTCTGTCACAAATCACTCCTGACACTCTTCTCCACCCACTACATCCTGCCTGTACTCTCTTCTTCACCTCTCTTCCACACTCACCATTACTCCTATGTATTTAAACTCATCCACCTTCGCCACCTCTACTCCTTGCATCCTCACCATTCCTCTATCCTCCCTCTCATTCACACACATATATTCGGTCTTAGTCCTGCTAACCTTCATTCCTCTTCTGTCTAGAGCATATCTCCACCTCTCCAGGGTCTCCTCCACCTGTTCCCTACTCTCACTACAGATCACAATGTCATCTGCAAACATCTTAGTCCACGGAGACTCCTGTCTGATCTCGTCTGTCAACCTGTCCATCACCATTGCAAATAAGAAAGGTCTCAGAGCTGATCCTTGATGTAATCCCACCTACACCTTAAATGCATCCGTCACTCCCAACGCAGACCTCACCACTGTCACACTACCCTCGTACATATGTTGTACCACTCTTACATACTTCTCTGACACTCCCAACTTCCTCATACAATACCACAACTCCTCTCTAGGCACCTTGTCATATGCTTTCTCTAAGTCTACAAAAACACAATGCAACTCCTTCTGACCTTCTCTGTACTTCTCCATCAACACTCTCAGAGCAAGCATCGCATCTGTAGTGCTCTTTCCTGGCATGAAACCATATTGCTGATCACTAATCATCACCTCCCTTTTTAACCTAGCTTCCACTACTCTTTCCCATAACTTCATGCTGTGACTGATCAGTTTAATCCCTCTGTAGTTACTACAGCTCTGCACATCAACCTTATTCTTAAAAATTGGTACCAAAACACTTTTTCTCCATTCCTCAGGCATCCTCTAATTTTCCAAGATTTCATTAAACAATTTAGTTAAAAATTCACTGCCATTTCACCTAAACACCTCCATGCTTCCACAGGTATATCATCTGGACCAACAGCCTTTCCATTCTTCATCTTCTTCATAGTTATCCGTACTTCCTCCTTGCTAATCCACTGCACTTCATGATTCACTATCCCCACATCATCCAACCTTCTCTCCCTCTCATTCTCTTCATTTATCAACCCCTCAAAGTACTCTTTCCATCTGCTCAACACACTCTCCTTGCTTGTGAGTACGTTTCCCTCATTATCCTTTATCACCGTTACCTGCTGCACATCTTTCCTAGCTTGGTCCCTCTGTCTAGCCAATTGATACAGGTCCTTTTCTCCCTCCTTAGTGTCCAACCTTTTATACAACTCTTCATATGCCTTATCCTTAGCCTTTGCCACCTCTCTCTTTGCCATGCACCTCATCTCCTTATACTCTTGTCTACTTTCTTCATCTCTTTGACAATCCCACTTCTTCTTCGCCAACCTCTTTCTCTGTATACTCTCCTATACTTCTTCATTCAACCACCAGGTCTCCTTGTCCTCATTTCTCTGTCCAGATGTCACACCAAGCACCTTTCTAGCCATCTCTCTTACTAGCTCTGCTGTAGTTACCCAGCTATTTGTTAACTCTTCACTGCCACCCAGTGCCTGTCTTAACTCTTCCCTGAACATCACCTCACAATTACCCTTTTTTCAATTTCCACCATTTGATCCTTGGTGCTGCCCTCACACTCATCCTCCTCTTCTTGATCACCAATGTCATCCTACAAACCACCATCCTATGCTGCCTAACTACACTTTCCCCTGCCACCACTTTACAGTCTCCAATCTCCTTCAGATTGGCCCTTCTACATAAGATATAATCCACCTGTGTGCATCTTCCTCCACTCTTGTATGTTATCCTATGCTCCTCCCTCTTGTAAAAATACATATTCATCACAGCCATGTCCATCCTTTTCACAAAATCCACTACCATCTGACCTGCTGCATTCCTTTGCTTAACACCATACCTACAAAACACTTCCTCATTCCCTCTGTTCCCTTCACCAACATGCCCATTGAAATCTGCTCCAATCACCAGTCTCTCACCCTTGGGTACAGTCATCACCACTTCATCTAACTCACTGCAAAAATGTTCTTTCTCATCCATCGTACACCCAACTTGTGGAGCATATGCACTAACAACATTCATCATTATACCATCTATTTCCAGCTTCAAAAACATCACTCTATCCGACACTTTTTTCATCTCCAAAACACTCTTAGCATACTGTTCTTTCAGGACAATGCCTACGCCATTTCTCCTCCCATCCACACCATGATAAAACAATTTGAAACTGCCTCCGATACACCTAGTCTTGCTCCCCTTCCATCTGGTCTCTTGCACACACAATATACCAACCATCCTTCGGTCCATCATATCAGCTAGCTCTCTCCCTATACCAGTCATACTGCCAACATTTAAAGTTCCGACCCTCACTATCACAGTCCTAGCCTTTACCTGCCTTCAGGCATGCCTTCTGCCTCTTCTCCTCCTTCGGCCAACAGTAGCCCAATTTCCACCAGCACCCTGCTGGCCAACAGTACTGGTGGCGGTCGTTGTTAACCCGGGCCTCGACCGATCCAGTATTAATTTCTGTACTGTTTTCTGCATGTATGGTTTGGCAAAATTTTACACCGTATGCCCTTCCTGACGCAACCCTCCCCATTTATCCAGGCTTGGGACCAGCACAAAGAAATGCACTGGCTTGTGCATCCCCAGTGGCTGGGTTCTCTCATAACACCAATTCTAAAAGATAAAAGCCATCAGACCTTTGCAGTTTATATAGACCTATATCTTTACTGAATAATGATTACAAAGGCTTCATGTCAAGCCTAGCTAACAGAATAAAAATCCCACTTTCAAAGACAATTAATAATGATCAAACTGGATTTTTATGTAACAGACACACACATGATAATATTAAAAGGATACTTACTCTTATAGATTATGTGAATAAAGAAGATAGAGTAACACTTGTAATCGGATTAGACATAGAAAAAGCCTTTGATTTTCTCAAATGGGAATATCTATTTAAAACTTTAGCATTATTTGAATTTCATCCCCCTTCATCTTATTGCTAAAAACATATATATTAATAACTTAGCCCAAATTAAATTAGGCCCTTGCACCTCAGAATCTATCCATATAATGAAAGGTACTAAACAAGGATGCCTTATTTCTCCTATTTTATTTGCTTTGGCTATAGAAATACTTGCAGAAATAATACACAATAATCCAAGAGTAAAAGGAACAGAAGTCTATGACCAGTACATATCTAAAATAATGATTTTTGCTGATGATATTTTATTAACCCTATCAACCTCCAGAGAGTCATTAGGAGAGCTAGAAGAAATAATGGAGAAATTTTATAAGATTTCAGGTCTACACTTTAATAGATCAAAATTTCTATTTTAAATAAGAAAAAAGAACTACAAGTTACAGATAAATCCATCATAGGAAAACAAGACCTTACACTAAATAATTTAGGAATAGTGTTATGCAAAAATATAAACAAAACAATATTAATAAATTATAACAACATTATTGAAACAATAAAAATATATACAGAAAAGTGGATTAAAATTATATTAACTTTTGAAGACAGCCTGCAATTAATAAAAATGGTCTTATTTCCACAAATACTATATGTAGCATTAGAAATACAGTTAATTCCTGAAAGATGTATTCTTAAACAAATAAACTCATGTTTAATAAAATTTTATGGTATCCCAAAAAGAATAGAGTAGCTCTAACTCATCACATTAGACCCTGGAAACAAGGAGGATTGAACTTCCCGGAAATAGAAGCATATATAAAAGCATTTGTGCTTAAAACTACAATAGACTGGATAAACCCAAATTATTTTGCCAACTGGAAAGAATTAACAATGGCTATATTAACAAATGAATTTAATCTGTTAAAAACATTTTAATAGTAGACAATTCAAACAAACCCTGGTACATACTATGCATAACTACACAATATAATATAAGAAAACTTTCTAAAACAACACTGATTAATCATTACACCAATTCCTTTAGGAAACTTATCAAAGCAAACATAGATCTAAAACTTTGGTTAGACCTTTTAACCCCATTTACCATCACTAAGAACTTTCCTCACAAAATATATAGGGAAACAATAACCTCCTGGGAACAAAATGGATTCTTATGCTGGTATCAATGTGTAAATAAATTAAATGTTTTAGATATACATATGAAAAAAACTGCTTACAATATTCCAACACAGGACTGGTTAACCTTATAAAGCATTCTAATGTACACTCAAGATTTATGCAGATTAATTAATAATTCCTCATTAAACATATTCCAACTCTAATAAGTTTTCTGTATGAATTTATATATAATAGTTGTGAAAAGAAAAATTCCATTTCACATCTATATAAAGAGTTAATAACATATAAAACAATTCCCAAACCATCATACTGGCAGTTCTTAACAAAATGTCAGTCATTACAATTAACGTAAGAAATTAAAACTAACATCTTACTATCAGTTAATTACACCTCTAACACACAGTACTGGAAAATATTTTACTGGAAATACTTCCATAGAGCATTTTTAACACCAGATAGAATTAAAAAGATCAGTACTACTACAAATGTTTTTTGCTGGAGTTGTGAAAAGTCAAATAAAGCAGACTGGATTCATATTTTTTATGAATGTAATAAAATTAAATCATATTGGAATTGAATCAATCATTTTCTACAAGCTTTAGTTAATGAATCCTTTACCATAACTAAAGCATTGATTATACTAAATGTAAATGAAGTCCCCTACCTGAATAAGACAAATATGTATTTGTTATGGACAATACTTGCTATATCTAGGAAATGCGTAACTAGAAGGTGGAATTCAAATACACCCCCGACCTTGGAAGAATTCTACACTTTACTGAACACAACTGCATCGATGTAAATAAAAATCAAAGATCTACAAATCTATCCCAGGCCATTGGTAAATAATCCTTAGAAGAAAGTTATATCTTTGTTGGACACTCTGCAATAATAAATATTGTATCTCTGATAACTGATCTGTTAATTCTATATTTAATAACATGCAGTGTATATAATTGAAAGTCAGGCTATTGTAAATATTGCATATAGTTGTTTAAAATTATATTTAAAAATATTATGTAAATGCTACTTTAATTGAAAATAAGAAAAAATTTTGAGGAAAAAATATAACCATCAAGCATCCCTCTCAGTGCTTTCTGCCTTAGTTTGTATCACTTGAGCCAATCTGTTTATTTGCATTTCTATACATTCCTCTTCATTGCTAATGTATCTCCCTACTCTACTCTGTGCACAACTGGCTACTAATAAACAAGTCAATGTGAAGACACACTTCCAACCATAATAAACTTTGCTGTCTCTTCTCTCCTTCACTTTACAGGTAGAGTTTGAATTATTACTCACCCCCTCTGAGGCCTTCACTGATAGACTTCCACTGATTTCCTCTCTGGTTTCGCTGGTTTATTTGCATTCCACCTGGTTTACACCCCTTGTGATATCCCCTCGCCCAATACTAAGTGTATATTAGAATCCTGCTGGGCATGGAGCCATCTTTAAATTAATAGTCTTCCACCAGGACACAAGTGCTCTTCAGCAATTTAATTCTGCTTGCTGGTAAGCCAATAGACCTCAGGAATTTGTTTAAAGTGTTAAGATTTGTAAAGTCACACTTACTTTTTGCAGCCCATTACTCTTTCTGTGGTGGGCTCTGCCCCACTCCATTTGCCCTCGCTAACTCTCAGGCTCTCTCCACTCCTCTCCCTTTTCCCTATTCCCTCCCACCCCCACTACACCTACATTTATAGTAATCACAACCACACCCTCAGCTGAACCTCACATCACCTCCACCAATCATAGCTCCTCAAATCAGATCACATTACACCACACACACTTGCTCCACCACAAAATACTCCCAACCACACTCATTCCCACTAAGCATTATTACATCACCCCACACTACTTACCCATCCACATATACTGCAAGCCTATAATTCCTATCCACACCTCCATCTAGAACCAACTTAAACTTTATAACCATGACTATCACACAACTAAGTCTAGTCTGTTTTCTCATAATTCTTTATAACTTCACAAGTTATCACTCTAGCAGTATCACTAAACTTAGCAGCCCAACACTATATTATGCACTCTCATATATGGACACCACACATTATAATAATATCTGCCCACAATTGTTCAAGAACTACATAACAGACCAGTTCAGAACTAAACACATATGTTCTCATTCCTACTCCAAAAAAACACAATACTTTCTCACATGCATCACCAAACTCCAACATCTGTATCACCATTTTAGCACCAGACTCACCATAAGTGGGGGCATCCAGCCCAACCTAGGTACAAATCCATCCTGTCCAACACAAACTGCTCCAACACACGTGTCAGAATATAACACCCCCACTATCTTCATCCCTGGGCAAATCAACAACAGCAGCAAAACCAGCCATTGTTTAATGCTAAATATTAATGTTAGAAGTATCAAAAATAAAATACCTGAACTCCAGGCCACAATAGCAGACTACTCCTCCAGACATAGTTGCTTTAACAGAAACCTGGCTAAAGAAAAACATTGCTAACTCACAAGTTCTCCTTACCGGCTACAATATCATTAGACAAGCTAGACCACTTCATAAAGGGGGTGAAACTGCCTAACTGTACAAGTCCAACTTAATTGTACATCAATTACCAAACTCCTACCCCTCTCCCAATAATTGGGGCATACTTATCTCACAACTTCTACTTCACCCTAAAAAGGTCATCACCACAATTCTGATCTATATTCCACCTAGTAATACACCTGCTAGCCTTGAAGACTTTTTATCATGGTGCTCTTCCACATACTCACAAGAAACCCTTATTCTGGGGGATTTCAACCTAGATTGGTTCACCTGTATATCAAAACCACCAACAAATCTAATAAATTTCCATGGCTACCAGCAGCTAGTCCAAATTCAAACTAGATGTGATAAGAAATCTAAATGGGTGTCCATCCTTGACTGGGTCCTAACTAACAACCTCATAGTGTTCCCCACACAGGCAGTCTCCCAGACACCTTAAGTGACCAGAACACAATATACCTTATACGTAGTAAAACAAGCATATGTAAAACCACTAACTATAAATCCACTAGAAACACAAAACATTTCTCTCCTGAGGTCCTCAATAATTTACTCTGTAACTGTGACTGGACCCCCCCCTAAAAACCCTCCCACTTGACCAGGCTGTAGCATATTTCAACAAAGCATTTCTACAACATCTAGACACTGTTGCTCCATTGCACAAAATCAAGGTTAGAACTTCAACAAACCCCTGGCTCAGTAAAGAAACCAACCAAATCCTCATGTCCAGAGATAGTGCCTGGCTTTACTATAAAAAAAAAACAATAAACACAAAGCCTAACTAAGTACGAAGAACTGTGCAACAGTGCAAAAAAAATGCATTAGGCTGGACAAAAAATCATACTACATGACATTATAAACTAAATATCAACACAACCTCCAAAAATTTTGAAAACAATGTAAACCAGCTACTAAAACCCACACAAAAGGTTACCCCCAAACCAACCACCCCTGACACTAAAGTTCCCATCGAAACACAACTCAGCTCTCACTTTGTGAACTCAATTCTATCCTTAGTATCACAGGACAGTTCCAATTTCACTATCCCCATCAACACAAATAACACTAATACAAGCTTTACCCTCAAAACAGTTTCCAACACTTCTAGCAAAAGCATAATCTCCAAACTAAAAACCTCATCAACAGCAGCCGATCTACTCCCCAGCTATTTCTTGAAACTCACAGCAGATGCTTTTGCTATCCCAATCTCCACTCTCATAAACAGATCAGTTGTTGAAAACTATGTGTCCAAACTCCGGAACATATCCTATACATAAGGGCGGGACCTGCACTGAACTTAATAACTACAGACCCATTGTTTTACTCTCCCCCCTGGCCAAAATCCTAGAAACATGCATCCATACCCAGGTGCTAAAATATCTCCTAGACAGCAACATCCTGTCACCTACTCAACATGGTTTCAAACCTGCCCATAGTACAACTACAGCCCTCCTCTGCTTTACAGACACAGTAAACCATCTCAAAAATGAAGGCCTGCAGGTGTCAATTCTTTTTTTGGATATGTCCAAAGCATTTGACACAGTCTCACACCAAATCCTGCTAAACAAACTAAACCAACATCATCTATCAAATTCCACTCTTACCTGGTTCCAAAGCTACTTAACTGACAGGCACCAAGCTGTGAAATGGGAAAATTCTCTCTCTCCTCAGCTGCCCATAACTATAGGAGTCTCACAGGGTTCTATCTTAGGACCACTACTATTCACAATCTTCACAAACGACCTCCATACCTCCACACAGCATGCATCTGTCATTCAGTATGCAGATAATACTACCATAATCTGTGCTGCACAAAACATTCCCACCCTCTTGCAAACAACTCAACTAGCATTCTCTGACATTGAAAACTACCTTACCAAAGCCCAGCTTTTCCTCAATCCAAAGAAAACTCAGCTTATGATTATAACCAGTTCTAACAAAAACACTGATAACAGTCAATTCACTATCTACTCCACAAATGCTACTCCAATCACTCCAGTGGCACAGACTACGCTATTAGGAATAACCATAGACTCCCACCTAAAATTTAATAGTCACCTCAACTTAACTATTAAAAAAGTACATGCCAAACTGGGATCACTCTACCGTATCAAACCATTTCTTACCAACAACACAAGATCAGGCATTGCTGACACCCAACTTCTATCCACCCTACTCTATTCATCTCCCATTCTGACTAATCTCAACAAAACTGAACTAAGCAAAATGGAAGCCTGCCATAACAGAATTGCCCGCTTTGCTGCAAATTGCTCATATAGAACTCATCACTCTACTGCTTTGAAACAGCTCCACTGGCTTGAATCTCCCAACCTCCTAACCTACAATAAGCTCTGCCTCTGTCATTCTATTGCCTCCTCAATAAGTGTCCTGCCCTCAAAAACCTAGTACATCACTCAGCCAAAAGGCCTCTTAGATCATCAAGCAAACTACTACTAGAAGTCACCAACAGCTACATTAGCTTTGGAGACACACTATATAGTAGTTCAGTGGCTAAAAAATGGAACTATCTCCCCACTAGCATGGAAAACACATCGTCTAAAGCCTCCTTTAAAAATCTCATTAGGCAACATCTCAAGTAAAATTGGCAGTACCATGACTGCTCCTCAGGCTAGTGAAAGTGGATAAGGTACACATACTAAACCTTGAGTACTTGATAATAGTTTTCACTCTTACTCACAAACACTGGCTAATGTACAATGCATGTACTGTACCTGTGTACTATGTAGGTATTCTACATATATTCCAAATTTCAGCTGTACACCACAAATCTATTAATTACCTTTATTTTTAAATTAATATTTTCTTGTTTGTTCTCTCCACTGTAACTGTTAATGTGCTGCATACCACTGTAAAAAATGTATATTGTTATTTGTTTGTATAGAGATCATGTCTAAATATCTAAATGTATCTGTAATTTTTCTATGTGGAGCTTTTCTCCCCGGGCCTCTGCTGAAAAAGGGCCTTTTTGGCTCAGACAGACACCCCCGATTAACAAATATAAAATAAAATAAATAAATAAAAATAAATAATTTATAATATGTAATGAATGATGAATCAATGCCATACAGCAGATAGTCTATAAAATGAAAATAAACAATGCTAAGTTTTGCATAGCTCTGCTGACCAGGTGTAACCATTGTGTAAATATGACTGCTAAGCAATGAGTAGCCCAGCTAAGTGGATTTGCCCATTGGTAAGCAGTGATGAACCTGTCCCTTTAAGCACTGCCAATCTTAGCTAAGCAGGTTTGCCCGTAGCTTAGCTTAGCTCAGCATATTCAAAACTGTTCAATCATGGAAAAGGGTGGGAAATTGGCCATATTTAAACACCACAGGCAGGAATACAACTCATAACTGGTTGCAGCTTCCCACTGTAGGCAGTATGGAAGGAGTTGGTAAGGGCATGTGCTTCCATGCGCAGTGCTGGGGCATACAGGAGTCCAAGGTCATGGTAGGACTCCTGGTATATAACCATGATGAGAGACTGCTGCAGGGCCAGTACCAAGGCTCCAAATATAAAGTGGAAGCCTGGGACCATCTCGCTCATGATCTCACCAGTGCCACTGGTATCCCTTGGAATGTTGAGCAGGTCCCGCACCACTATGCCAACTTGAAGCGGAGAAAGAGGGAGCTCTTGGATGAGTGGGTGCAAGAAGTAAGGCAGAGGTGTGATGTCCCAGCAGTGTGTAAGTACTCATACTAATAACTGTTTACTAACGTCCAGCCTGTGTATATGATGGATAGGTATGCCTAAATATTTCTCCATTTCCCGTACAGCTGCAGCTGAGTGGGCTGTTAATCAGGAAGCCTATGCTAGTAGGTTGCAAAGGCTGTGCAGTGAGGCTGGTGAGTAACAATCCTGCTTGTAGTAGTCATACCAAATAAATATAAAGTAGCAGAAAGTCACCTGGCAGTATAAAAACTGTGCATGGGTTGTACAGAATAAACCAGAATATATGACAGTAATAGTCCCATATAGGTCATATTTAAATAAAACTGTAACTGCCTGGCAATAAAGCTCTAAATCCTGGACTAATTGTGTTTACTCTTGTATGGCATTTATTGTTGCATTCTCTGAATAGTAATGCTGTGTTAACCACTGTTACACACTCTGTGCTACATAAAAAAGTCTAGGAATGTCTGTATAAGACTGTTATAAGTACAAGATCAGATTATACAATGCAGAGAGACTTAGAAAACACTGAAGAGATAGACAGCAATGACCAAATAGCACACTTCGATGAAACTTAGATTGTTGCATTTTTAGCAGACACAGCCATGGTTCGAATCTTGGGAGTGGTAGTAAGCTGTATGCATAATCATACCTCTCAACTGTACACATTTTTTTAGACTGTCCAGATAATTGGCTCATATTTTCTGCCTGTTTCTCTGACCCCCTGGCAAATCAGTGGGATGATCACAGAATTGTAGTCTCTAAATAATGACATACATTTGATTTTCAGACCTCAAAATCTTCAGAAAATGTATATTAAAACAAACCCTGTCACTCTAGCAACTCTCCAAGTTTATGAGAGCAATATTACAAATATCTCCTTATTTGTACCCCCATGTTGTCAAACTTTGTCCAGAGTGTGTGCATTAAAAGATTGAGAGGCATGTGCATAATATTAACTTGGAATCTGGGAATATGTGTAGAAACAGTCAGGTAGTGTTAACAAACATTCCCTCCACAGGTCTACCAGGTAAGAGATGTAGAATTTAGCTATAAGACTGTTAAAGTATAGACTGTGTACAAACATACCACTGCCCAAATCAAGGCCATAGGATACTGTAATAATACAAGTACATTAATGATTAGAGCAACAATCATTAAAGTTGTGAGTACTACAAGGATATATAAGTTGTTAATTGACATCCCCCCCCCACAATATCTGCAACAATAATCTAAATGCACAAATCAATGGGTGTGTTTACACCAAACCTACTGTTGGGACATATAAATATAGAAATGTGTTTCTATTAATGTTCCATGTTGAAATACTATCATTGGTAGCCTGTTGCTATCAATGCAACCTGCATGCCATTGTAAAATCTGGAGTTTTGGATTAATGGTAATATCTATGCATGCTGTTATAACTAATCCTGGAATGTGTTGACTATTACTAACCCACATATATTTTAAAACTGCAACACCATAGCACATTTGGGAAGGCTGGTCCCAGTGGACCCACCTCTCCCAACTCATCTGGCCATGGCACTGGGCCCCAGTATGTCTGGCACCCACCCCGGGATCTCCTCATCCACTGGTCCTGCACCACCTTTGGGTGGAACTGCCTCACGGGATGGGGCTCGTCCGCCCCTGGGAGTGGGCCTGGACAGGATCCTGTCACCCGAAGTCAGGTCCAAGGATTGGTGCATAGTGAGTTCTGAAGGGAATTTGGAGATCTGTTAGGCCAGCTTGAGGGCCTTGTGGCACATTTAGAGGGTCAGCCTGCCCCTTCTGTTCAGCCCCCTGCACAGCCACCTTCGGAGCCGTGAAGGTGCAGTGGTAACTGCCCATGGGTGGGGACCTCAGTCCCACTATCTCCATTTGGGGGATCATGGGTTTCCAATTTCCAAATGCCCCTCCCCATCCAAGGTGTTTACCCCCACATGTGTTAGATACCACCCCTGTATGCTCTCTTGTCTGTCTTATCTGTCTTCCTATCAAACTCCCTTCCCAAATATAAGTACTATCCTTGAACAACATTCCACTCTCACCTTAGGAAAAAAAAGGGGCAATCTGTTCCCCCAAAAAATATTTGCCCCATACATAGCTGTCCATTTTGCACAAGTGTCCACTGGACACATGTAATCTGGTCTAATTGGCTTCACAACACATTATTGTTGTGCTTATCCCTCTCTCAGGGGTTTGAGTGTCCAAATCTACCTCCAAATTCAGTATATATGCACAGCTGTTGCTATAGAAGAAATGGATAGCTATGGACCTTCTCTGCACGTGTCCTGCACATCCCTAGCTACATTCTTTATTGTCTTTCCCTCTGCGTGCTCCCTTTTTCACAACTTCCCTATCACCCCTTTTTTCTTTTTTTTTAAAGAAATTAGCATGGGGGTAAGTGGGTGTAAGCACTTTTAAGCAGTAGTAAGTGGGATTAAGCCTGTTTGCATGGCACTAAGCAGTGCCTACACAGATTAAGCACTTTCAGGCTGTCTGTAAGTTTATTTGACTGGAAGTTAGCATTGCTTACCACTCCTTAAACCCGCATAAACCTGCTTACAACTGCTTAAAAGTGACTTAACCACTCTGTATCCAACAGCCCTTGTTCTGCCCAGCAACAAAATAATCAGCACTTACAAGTCGTGAACCCAGGGCCCTGCACACCATAGTCACAGCAATTTACCACTAAGCCATTTAAGCTGTATGCAAGCTTAATGTTTTCTCAAACATATCATGCAGCACAGTCATTCAACAGTAGGGAAATGTATTTATATATATAGATGTATCTATCTATATATATATATATATATATATATATATATATATATATATATATATATATATACATATATATATATATATATATATATATGGATCACCTTTAAAACCTCGAAACCGCGTTTGCCCGACACACTAATGACCGAAACGAAAAGACCGACAACATAAAATGCCGAAAACGCAAAACACCGAAAACCATTACACCAACACACTACACGTAAACAACACAGTACACTACATAACATATGCACTATCCCTAACCCAAACCCTAACCCTAAGGTCCGACACTACCGCACACTTACCCTACCTGCACCCTAACCCTAACTCACTTACCCACCCCTAAACCCACAGTCCCTCGCTATCGCACACTTACCCTACCTGCACCCTAACCCTAACTCACTTACCCACCCCTAAACCCACAGTCCCTCGCTATCGCACACACCCTACCTGCACCCTAACCCTAACTCACTTACCCACCCCTAACCCACAGTCCCTCACTATCGCACACTTACCTGTCCTCTCCCTAACACTAAATCCCTCACTCGCACACTTACCGAGTCCGGGTTCTCACCTTTTCGGTCATCTGCATTTTCGGTATTCTCGGCCCGTCGGGTTCCGTTTCGGGGAAACGCGAGTTCGAGATTTTAAAGGTGACCCATATATATATATATATATATATATATATATATATATATATATATATATATATATATATATATATATATATATATATATATATATATATATATATATATATATATATATATATATATATGTATACATTGCATTCATACATCACATCCACACTCTGAACCTCTCACTGTAAAACATCTGACCAAATGCAATGTTAATAGGGATGAAGGGGCCCAAAATAGGAATCTTTTGTATTCTTTGCCATTATACCTTCTTCCCCAGCTGAACAGATCTTCCTTGCAACACAACAGTCAGCACTTGCAAGTCTTGAACCCAGGACACTGCCCAACATAGCCACACCAAGTTAGCAGGACACCATAGCAGCTGTAAGATGGCATGATGATTTCTCTAACATATCATGCAGAACAGTCAGTCTATCATAGGAATATACAATGTGGAAGCACTAAACATTCCAATGGTACATATACATTATATATAAATATATATATATACATATACATTATATATATATATATATATATATATATATATATATATATATACACACATACATACACATATATGAATATATATTTATATATATATATATATATATATATATATATATATATATATATATATATATATATATATATATATATATATATATATATATATATATATATATATATATATATATATATATATATATATATATATATATATATATATATATATATATATATATATAGAGAGAGAGAGAGAGAGAGTATATATAGAGGGAGCACACCATATCAAATACCCATTATTCCTACAGTTGCCACCTTTTCAAATGGCCAGTGTCTGATTCTTTCCTACAAATGAGAATTATTGTATGAAACATATACCCACACACAATGCAAAGGACAGGACACCACACAGAAGTGTGCATAGATAGAAATGTTTATTTGTGTACTATTTCAGTTGTTTATGCCATTTCTCATAGCAGTTAGGTGTGTGAAATACATAATCACTGATTAATGCAACTCTCAAGCAAAACATATGATACAGTAATCTGCAAAACATAGCATGCTTTGCTGTCTAAGGTAAAGCCTTCAAGTAGTACAACAGTAAAAAACACTCTTGCCTTGAAGATAAGAATCAATCAACACTTAATTATAGATGTATTTCAGCAGCCTCCAATTACACTCTGTACTCAATCCCCATGACATCTGGACAAGGCCTGGTATATAGGCGGAGTACAGAAGCTGAAACACATGGCCATATTTGAAATATTGCTGTTATATACTGTGAAAGTTGCTGGTGTTACAGGATTCATTGCAACATACTCTTACTCAGGAATATGAAGTCAGAAACACAAATGGATGGTGCCATGTACTGATAGCAATCAAAGGAGAGAATGCTACTGATATGTCAGGGACAAGACCTAAGTGGGGAACAGACAAAATATAACAGCCAATCCTCTGGCCATCATGTGGATAGGCCCACAGTGGACTACTATGCAGACAGACTGCATTCCATGCAAAACTAGCATGTACACAGAAACCCTCTAAATTTAGCAGTATTCAATGCATATAACAGCAATACTCACACACTGTCCCTAGGTCTGGAACCTTATACAAACATGTAGTTGGCCTGTGTCTGCAAGTCCTGTTGTAAGAGGTATTGCTATTTGCTGTCTGTAACACCGCTGCCCACAAACAGGAAGAAAAGGGACAATGCCCACATGATGTAGTCATGTATAGTAGTGGGTTGCTATGACATTGATTACTGGAAGTTCTACACAGCTGGCTGCATGCAATTAGCAAGTGGGGAACACCAATTGGTGCAGAGACCATCACCTGATCATGAGCATCACCAAAAAAGCCATGCTGCAACCTATACAAACCAGCTTTATCCCTGTAGTGAAGAGAGAGAGAGAGAGAGAGAGAGATAGCTAGAGAGAGAAATAATAAAAAAGCAAAAACAAAAATAATACTAACTACTAAAAAAAACAAGGAAGACAGCCAACTGGTACACAGAAAAGAGCACAATAACAAAACAGGTATGTGAAACATGTCAGCATGCAATTGAATGTAGGACTTGGTCTGTAATAATGGGATAGATGATACTGAAAGATTTATATGTGCCATCATGACTTGCTGTAATAATGTCCATATGAACAACTGTTATGGACATAGCATCTGGCCATGTGGGCAGTGGGCCATATCTGTCAACTGTGCAGATCCGCACAGAATTTCAAGATTTTAGCCATCATATAGTGTTTGTTCTGTTCCTCCAAACATCTATATTAGTCTGGCAAATAGCTGAAGGTGGAAGTAATGAAGTCATGATAGACATATGAGTTTCAGACCCCACCACCTTCAGAACAGTCATGGTAATGTGAAATGTATCATGAACAAACTTCACAGGTTTGTAATAGGCATATATATGATCTGTCCCTATATATCCCCAGTGTCCACATGTGATGCTCTGTTTTGTAGCAAGGCAGAACAGTTCAGCTGTGGAGGAAGGAGGTTCAGAGTACAAACACACACACACACACACACACACACACACACACACACACACACACACATATATATATATATATATATATATATATATATATATATATATATATACACATACATAAATACATTTCCCTACTGTTGAATGTGCTGCATGATATGTTTGAGAAAACATGACACATATCTGCAGCTCAGATGGCTTAGTGGTAAATTGCTGTGGCTATGGTGTGCAGTGTCCTGGGTTAGACACTTGCAAGGTCTGATAATTTTTTTGCTGGCCAGAACAAGGGCTAGTTAATACAGAGTGATTAAGGCACTTTTAAGCAGTTGTAAGCAGGTGTGAAATGGACAGTTATTATTTTTAGGAACAGATTGCCCTTTTTTTATTAAGGTGAGAGTGGGATGCTGCGGAAAGATAGTAGGTATATTTGGGGAGGTAGGTTGGGTCGGAAGACAGACAAGATAGCATACAGGGGTGGTATATGATACGTGTGGGGGGTAAACACCTTGGATGGGGAGGGGTGTTTGGAAATCGGAAGCCTATGAGTCCTCAAATGGAAACAGTTAGACTCAGGTCCCCACCCATTTGCAGTCACCACTGCACCTTCATGGCCCTGAAGGTGGCTGTGCTGGGGCTGAGCAGGAGTGGCAGGCTTACCCTCTAAATGTGCCATGCAGCCCTTAAGCTGGCATAGCAGATCTCCATCTCCCTTCAAAGCTCCCTACATACCAGACCATGTACATGACTTCAGGTGACAAGATCCTGTCTGTGCCCACTCCCATAGGGGGACGGGACCCATCCCCAGAGGTGGTTCCATCTGAAGGTAGTGATGGACCAGCAGATGAGGAGGTCTCAGGGTGGGTCCCAGACATGCTGGGGACCCGTGCCATGGCTATTTGAGGTGGGAGAGGTGGGTCTGCTGGGAATGGTCTTCCCAAACATGCTATTGTGTTGCAGTTTTAGAACATATGTGGGTTATTAATAGTCAACACAATCCAGGATTAGTTATAACAGCATGCATAGATATTCCCATAACCCAAAACACCAGATTTGGAACAGTTGGATAGCAAACAGAACACATGTATATATGGAACCACAGTGGCCATTACAATGGCATGCAGGTTACATTGATAACAACAGACTACCAATGATAATGTTTCAACATGGAACATGAGTAGAAACACGTTTCAATATTTGTTGAACAATAGGATATATGCCCCAACAGTAGGGTTGGTGTAAACATGCCCATTGATTTGTGTATTTAGATTATTGTTGCAGATATGGTGGGGGGGTAGAGAGAGATGTCAATTAACTATTATATCCTTGCAGTATGAGGTCCTCTGACCTTTTTTCCTGTTAATGTCTTCCAGGTACGATGTCCTGTGAACATCACCCTGCGTATACACCACAGGAGAATGACGTTATCATAAACTTCCTTGTACTACACCATGGATCCCTCTTTGGATACAGGGCCCATGATCTGCAGGAGAGGACCGCCCTGTGGAATGAGCTCATCCACACGGTAAATGATGTTGGTCTGCATAATTGCAGTTATGAGCAGGTGCAACATCATTGCACTGATCTGATCTGCCATGCCCGTCAGCGTGCTGCTGCAGTTAGGAGGAGCCAGCTAGCCTCAGGTGGGGGTCATGCCATCCAGCTCCCACTGACACATGCTGGGGAGCTCCTCACCAGCCTGGGGGCACCTGCCCGCCAGCCAAGCCAGGAACCTGAGGATAGCATTGTGGAGATGGGTGCCACCTACACAATAGATGAGGAGCATGCAGGTAAGGTCTCAGGGCACATTAGTAGACCACTGTTGCTTATCCATATTCATCAGTAAAGTATTTTTATGCATATATCAGATAACATAGTCTGTTGCTGCAGTGTAGTAATGAACAAATGTGCATAATCTCTAGTATTGTGGGTTTGTACTGTTGATGTACTGAAATGCTGCTCCCACCATGTAAGTATGCCACAGGTATGGCTACTGACATTACAGCTCTCACACAACTATGTATGTCCCTCTGGTATACAACTGGGGCAACAGCCTGTAGCTGGTGAGTATGGAGTTGTTTTGTTCATGTTTGTCAATACACTGGCCATATTATGGACATGGTATTTGCCATGCACACATTTAACACATCTACCCATAATTCATGCTGTACATGTTCACTTATTGTTGATGTTAACTGCACTGCATCACAGTGGTCACCATGGTGGCATATCTGACGGATATGTAAGAGTCCTGCAGTATAACTAGCAACCTGTCAGTGCAAGATGTGTGGACAGAGATTAAGATAATGGTGGGACAAATGGCCTACAGTAAGGACATGTCTGAAACATTACTCTTATACAGTGGCTACAACAGTGTATACACCACTATTACAATGGCAACTGTTACAGATCTATACAATGGCAAATCACAATTCCACATTCCACACCTTTTGCAACCTGTAATGTGATCCTAACATGAGCAATAAATGTGTAATATGGAACCCTATGTTAGGACAACAAATATGGGGTATACATACCTTAACAAACACTGGAAGCATATGTGTGCACACACTCCAAATAACATATTTTGGAAGCAGCTTTTGAGGTACTGACAGCATTCAGTCTTTTTGAGTACACAAATTCCATCAAGTACAGGGCCTGAATGTCACACCAAGTAATGGTCTGCTGTCCAAGAAGTATGTCCATGATATTTTTCGACTCACCTGCAACAGAAGCAGCCATGCCTTGCACACATCTTACAAAACATGGAATGGATCCCAAAACCGAAAGGTAGCACTCAGGTGCAGGATAAGTAGCCTTTTCTCACCATTGCATGTACCATGGCAAACAGTGCAGACAGTCATGTATGTGACTATGAAGTATGGGACAACATTAAAGTAGAAAATAACCAGATGGCCTTCCAAGACAGATGACAACACATGTTGCAGACTGGTCACAGAGGCTGCCCAGAAACATGCTGCAACACTGAGGGACTTGCAGGAATGTCTAGCAAGTACTGCCTGTGCAATACCTGTGTTGACAATCACCTGTAAACTGCATAAGTGTGGCCTATGGGTTAGGGTAATCAGATGGAAGAGTTGTTCCACAGGAAGCATCATCTAGGGCTCTCTACAGGTAGCATATGCATAACATAAAGTCTCCCAAAGGCATGGGTTGCAATGTGTAATGGTGTAATGACTAAGGCTGAAACCTACATACAGTATTAATAAAGATACATGTAGTGCACAAGCAACACCTCACTCCACCTCAGGCTCACCATCCCCATTTTTACCTTGCTGGTGCCAGTGTACACCTTTAGGTTTGCTGTTCATTAGCAGGAACTAGGCTGGTAGACATGGCATTCTAAATTTGGAATACTGCTAAATTACACTCATGTGTGGCCCATAGTTGTCAAGTATCTGCAATAAGGCTGAGGATGGGGAGGGGTGTCATCCTGAAACACAACAGTGAACTGATGCATACATTCAAATCTCACTGTGAATGGCTGTATCTGAACACAGTGAAGGTCATGAATTGTGCCAGACATAACCCTGACTCCATAGCAATAGTGAAGGCACTGTGTGACCTCCAAGGGCTGTTCACATTAGCTGACCTTACAATTTGGCAGAGTTGGGGACATTTGTAGGGTGGAGTGACCACATAATGGCAAGTGAAGACAGGCCATGCTAGTATACCCCTTCCAGGAATAGTGACTGCTGTAGTTCATTTAACAGGTGCTGCAACAAACCATTGTGTTAAGGGTGTGCACACTTATGCAACCCACATATTCTATGCATCTCAATCAGCATCTGCACCACTAACACATTTGTTTGATACTGGATTTGATTGCACAGGTCATATGTCACATATCAGGTGTGTGTAATGTTAACATATGCAGTATTGTGGCCCCATTGGATATCATAGAAGAGGCTGGCATGTCAACAAGCATGTGTACACCCCTCATAGCCACAGTAATCTTTGAAGGTTTTCAGTGTAATCAGATTTTATTGCTCATACATGCACTGCTGATGATGAGATCTGCAAATCAGAGGTCAGGCATTCACTATTGACATCTGTCCTCATATCATCCCAGGTATGTGTCAGACAAACACACAGGGGATGTGAGCAACAGAGCAAACATAGCTGCCACACATATACACATTCAACAATGGTGTGTATACTCGTGATGTATGGTGCACAGTACATGGCAGGGTACTGAACAGGTGCAGAGCAATACTGTGTACATGGGTGCAGTGTGTTCCAGGGGAAGGGGCATTACCTACTAACACAAATCATGCATCGCAGAGATGTATAATGTTGGTAACAAGGATTGAGTATAGCTGCAGTGCATGCTGTTGAGTACCATATGTCATGCATGTTGACTGTTGGGTAATGAGAGGTTTGTGTAATATCTTTGTGCCACCTCACCTGTAAGTGTGTGTGTGTGTGTGTGTGTGTGTGTGTGTGTGTGTGTGTGTGTGTGTGTGTGTGTGTGTGTGTGTGTGTAGAGGTAAGCAATGATGTACAGCTCTTAAATTACTTTTTTTGTTTTCCCTTCACAGGTGGCGAGATGGGTCAGGGTCCCTCATGCAGGCAAACTGATGTTAGTGTCCATACAGACTCTGACAATGATGATATGTTTGGTGAGGCACAGGCAGGGTTGTCAGGGGCTGAAGCTATGCCATCGGTTAGCATCCCACTTTTATCCAACCCATCCCCGTACACAGTTACAATGCCTATACATACCCCATCACCAGTGGCCATAGATGAGGGACAATTGGCGGGTTGGTGGCATGGGACAGGACAGTGTGGTAACTACGGCAAGAGTGTCTGTACACAGCAACCATAGCTGAATGAAGGACGAGGTACCACACAGGCAGATGCACAGGGGTGCTCATAGGAGGGCTGCTGGCCATCATGCCCCTGGCAGAAGTGCCACAGCAGGTTTCACCAGATGCATGTTTTGGGCCATTATGAAGGCACAGGCATGTAGAGAATGTTACACCAGAAAGAGTCTGAGGCTCCAGAGGGCTACTCATTCCACTGTACTTGACAACATCCGAAATCTTGCAGGTGCCCACTGTTATTCTGCAGAGGTCCTGGATAAACAGTTGTGTGAGGTGGTGGGAATCCTCGACTGTGTGGTGTCTATGTTAGAGCATATGGTGGGAGTAGGGTGACAGCCACATAGACATAGGTCAGCAACACCAACAGGTGGAGGTCTATGTGGACATGCTACAATTCATAGCCGCTCCCATAGTGGCAGTACCAGCACCAGCAGTGCAGGGAGGTGCTGTCCACACCACAACACAGCAGGCCAAGTGCACGTGGTCCTGGCTGGTCCCAACAGAGATGTGGATCCAGTGGACATTTGTCATCATCAGGGGAGAGTATCATATCTGGAATTCTACCTGGTAGTGCCTGTGGAACCCTGGCAGGCACAGTTCTTGTGTCCATGACTGGACATGGTGAACTGTACACCCTGCCATGTATGGTCTGCATCTGTCCAACAATACCCTGTATAGGGCAGCCACATGGCAGAACTGTGTGCATACATGCACACACACACATCACCAACACAGCTAGTGCACCTCCATACCTACACACAACACATCTGCACAGTCAAATTAATAAAGAACCCCCTAACACACACACACACACACACACACACACACACACACACACACACACACACACACACACACACACGATGTCAACCAAATGTGTCAGTCTAGGTCTCTGGCAAACCTACAACACACCCTGTGCATATGATGATACCTGTGCCACATCCATGTCATCCATAATATTGATGCAGGGACATGCTAATATGGTTCTGATGCACATGGTGAATATACTAAGGTTTAGCAATGTAATGTTGTTTAACATGTTTTCAGATGGAAAGTTTAATGCTTACATATCAGGATGTGCAGCTGTCCAGCCATGATGCATTATAGCTGTTATTAACAATGACTGATTGTGGTCTGCATAATGGATTCTGTTTGCGTTTTTGATGTCTATGTGTCAGCAGGATGTTGGTCTGCTGTTGTTTTATACAAGGGGCATAGCACTGTGGTGACACATTGCGTCATATCCTGGATACAGCTGAACACAAGTAACAGGTCTGTATGACAGTTACTGCATGTGCCACATCTCTGATAGGTCTGAGGGGTGTATACAGGTGAGTGCATGATTTCAGCAGCTCTTCTACAGCAGACAATGGTAAGTGTACTGAGTGGCACACACCAAATGTTTGTGACTAGCACACACACACACAGATGCTTTGGTGTTGATGCAATACACAGAGAATACTGTACACATGCCTCTGCTTAATTTTGCAGTGAACTCATTTTGGACAATGTAATTCCACCAAGACAAAATAAGCAAAACATCACATCAGTAAATAATCAGTCTGCCAGTTTAATGTCATTGACAATGGTACTGGCAAGGTATATGTCCTCTTCCCCAATGTAGTGCAATCCTGGAGTTGGTAAACATAGGTGTGCTGGTGTGGGTGGCATAGCTGTCCACTTTGGAGAGTGTGGGGGTGGCATAGAACCACACATAGTGTGATTAACAACTACTTAACCTGTTAAAATAAACTGCACAGTATTACAGCAGACTAAGCAGGGTGATACTCACAACCGTAACTCCAATGAGGGTGGCTGTGCCAACTGCATTCACACCCAACTATATATATGAAATCCAGTATTGCTGTACAGCTGTACAGTGGGGAAGAGGGCATTTACACATCTACTACTAGTTTTGATGGAATGAATTTCCACAAGATGATTCCTTTGAAATGTTAGCTTTTGCAGGTCAGTTCTAAGACAAATGATCTCCTGGGACATGTATTTTCTGCAAACTGAAATAAATCCCTTCACATACATACACACTTACTTGGCAACACTGACAGTAAAACCCCTACCTAAGTAGTTATTGCTACTAATGTATTTGGCCTTAATTGCACACACCACACAGCTTATAGGATGAGGTGTGTCTCGTGTTTCTTGTTAAGTGAAGAAAATCACCAGGCCTTGTACGGTAATGTAATGGGGGATGTACTGGGTGTTAATGAACAATAGATATGATGATATATTGTTATAAACACACTGGCAAACACGTAAGAGTCATAGACATATCTGAGAGACCTTATCAGTGCTAACTACCTTGTCAGTGAGTCCATTCTGTTGCAGAGAATTTGCATGCAGAACATGCATCATTGGGCTGGATAGTGTAATCAGTTACCTGTATGGT
This sequence comes from Protopterus annectens, assembly GCF_019279795.1. NCBI lineage: Eukaryota > Metazoa > Chordata > Ceratodontiformes > Protopteridae > Protopterus > Protopterus annectens. The sequence goes on from NC_056744.1 coordinate 507,780,265, forward strand.
TGATGGTGACAGTGGTCCTCATACAGTGGACCTTGGGACATGTAATGGGGGTACCATGATGTAAGGACAGCATACCCAGCACCCACACACCACATTGGATATTTTACTCACTGAGACACATGATAATGCTCTGACATACTCACAATCACAAATTGACCTGGACTACAATACAAACCTTTGTCTATCTAATCAGTGCTACTACAGGGATATGCATTTATTGTACATGCCACATGGATGGTAGGATGAGGGTTTGTCATGGCTCTTCTAATGTCAGCAATATCACTATCCTTTATAATGTATGGCAAGGTGTATTATATTTGGAGAATGTGGCCTCAGAATGCTGTATCCTGCAAATATACACAGTTGCACACATACACACACTTGCCAGGACTCAGAGGGTAACCCATACCTATCTACCCATTTGTACAACAGTGTTATGCTGGTACTGTAAGCTCCAGGTAGCCCATAGGGTGAAGAGTGTAACAAGGTACATTTAATGTCAATTACAGCGGCAGCAGCCATTTCTAACTATGGCAATGGGGGTGTAATGGGAGAAAAGGCCCTCAGGGTATTATCAACTATAAGTTTACAAACATGCAGACACTGCTATTTTTAATAATGCACACTGACACATTTGTCAGTACTGGGGACCATAGGTGCAGGGGTTCCTAGGAGTGTAACAGGCTAATGTCCATGGAGAGATGAGAAGAGTAGGGATGTGTGTACACTGGTATCATGCCACCTTATATTTGTCAGCAGGTCATCTATCAACTGATGCACTTGAGTGATCCATGGCATGTGGTGCATACAGGGTGGGGTTTCCTAGCTGTGGCACTCAAATCACAGCTGGGCAGATGTCCGTGTAAGTCAAGCATAGATTGCCTGTAAGCAGCCAAAATGGATACCTGACATCCGCACATCTGTACAGAGGACAGAGAGAAATCAGCTAGCCAACAGTTTATGCATTAGGATGAATGTTTTGACAGATAGACATCTGACAATGATAGGTATGCCATTACTACATGACAGCAGCCCTCAATGACATGCCCTATGCATATAGTAGTCTACAGTTAATATCCACATATCAGATCAATATCCAGTAGCAAATATTTAATACACAGCTCACATACCAAGAACACGATAGTCAGTACTCAAGAGTCCAGCTTTGATTGCAGGGGCGTATGGTTCCAGTACTACAATCTGCAATCTACTCTTACTTGGGAAAGCATTGTTAACAATAGTAACGTAATGATACAATACATGTAAGTGTGACTGCATATAACCTGGGATACTACCCATGTATGAAACACATACATAGAGAAAAGATTGTTATACTAGCCATATATACTCAGGTGTCCCATACAGTATACTCACAACTATTTCTACTGTAATTACAGCACATTGAAGCATGCTATGTGAATGGAATTAAATACACTTATTAAAGATGTCATTACACTGCTATTTCATCAGACTGTTATGTGATCACTGGTTACCAGGGCAGAGCGATGCTTAGCAGGTGTAAGCATTACTTAAATATAAATGCTAAGCACATTTGCGCACTGGTAAGCAAACCCTACATGGTGTAAGAGCCTTTTCGTTTAACCATACGTTAGTAATGCTTACCAACCTACAAACCCATGCAAACCCACTTAAAGCTGCTCAAAACTGCCTTAACCACTATGTATCCAACAATCCTTGTTCTGGCCTAGCAACAAAAAAAAAGCCATTGCAATTCCTGAACCAAGGACCCTGTACACTATAGTAATAGCAGGTAACCACTAAGCCATGGGAGCTGTGAAGATGCTAGTTGTTTTTTCAAATATATCTTTCAGTATACATACTGAATAGTAGTGAACAACTGCTTTGAATGCTACTATTGTTTAGTACTTGTAAGTGAAAATAGTGTTGAATCAGTCATGGTGTTATATCTAAATATACACAGATAAATATGGTGGGATACATCTGGGAAGGTATATATAACACTAATATTTACACATAACAAGGATATGGATATATATATATATATATATATATATATATATATATATATGTGTGTGTGTGTATATATATATATATATATATATATATATATATATATATATATATATATATATATATATATATATATGTAGATATATGTATACATGTACATACACACACATATATACTTATATATATATATATATATATATATATATATATATATATATATATATATATATATATGTATATATATAAATCTGTAGTGGCAGAACAGGTAGCTTACATCCTTCTAGGTTGGGGACTGCTGATTGAGGGCTCAGTGTCTGTTATTCCAAAAGTGTATTAATTCTGGTTTAAGCACTTGGGCTTTCAGGCCAGTTATTTTACATTAAGAGGGTTCGTGGTCTGCACTCTTGTGGGAGGAGAGGCTGGACTCTGCCCTTCTGAGCTGGGAATTTCTGGTTAAAGGCTTATAGTGCATGCATATCTGAACTGCTTCTTACTGAAGTTGGTGCGCCTTGTTTGCTGTGGCATAGACTGGATTTGGGCCTGCTGGATCTAGCTTTGTTTGTGTAACTTGAGTACTAATCCAGGCATTCTCTAAAGTATTCAATTGTATTTATTACTGCTTGGTAGTAACTTGATTAAAGTGTAGCTATCATTCTAAGACTTTTGGATTAAGCACTTGGGCTTCAGACCAGTTGTTTTACATTAGGAAGGTTTGTGGCATGCACTGTGGTGGCAGGACATGAAGCTTTCATCCTTCTAAGTTGGGAACTGCTGATTGAGAGCCCAGTGTCTGTTATTCTTAAAGTGTATTAGTTCTGGTTTAAGCACTTGGGCTTCAGGCCAGTTATTTTACATTAAGAAGGTTTGTGGTCTGCACTCTTGTGGGAGAAGAAGCTGGACTCTGCCCTTCTGAGCTGGGAATTTCTGGTTAAAGGTTTATAGTGCCTGAATATTTGAACTGTATCTTACTGAAATTGGTACACCTTGTTTGCTGTAGCATAGACTAGATCCAGGCCTGCTGAATCTAGCTTTGTTTATATGCTTGTTGTTTGTTTGCTTGTTATTTCCCTGGAATGCTAATTCCACCTAATACGTGGCTTCTCAGCGCTTCTGTGGATCACTAGTGATATCTGCATTGCTTAGTGTACTTATTTCCTTGTTTCACTTGAAAGAAAGTTACTGTTTGTCATTTTTGCATTTAAGTTACCTGTAACACATTGCACTTAAGTTACCTGGCACTTGCTCACTAAAGCAATTATATAAGTCAGCACTAAAAATTAAAAGCACTACACCCTCACTCCCCACTGGCCCTTGTTTTCAATTATAAAGGAATTCCAAATATTATTCTAGCATGTCCAAAGGTCAGTTGTCAGTCTCCTCTCCGGTCCAGCTGGTGAATCTGGGAATCTTGAGGCAATGTTACAACTGCCTCATGTACACAGACAACCCTCTCCTCCTCCCAACAAATTCCAACACATGTGAGAGATGCAACCATATAGCCAAACTGGAGACTAAGCTCTCTCAACTCAGTACTGGCATAACCAGTCAGGGGGAGAAGGAAACCACACTCACTACAATTCCAGTCTCACATAGACCTACCACAACAGCAAACCAAACACATAATCACACAAAAACATACTCGGAGGCTCTAAATAAAGATCTGCCTAAGCAACAGAGACCTCCAAAGCACAAACCCAAGCAACCGCTACCCCAAAACAAAACACGTGCAACACATATCTCACAAAGCCAGTGTGCTGAACAGTCACAGCCCTTAAGACTAAACAACACACCTGATACACTTGTAATAGGTGACTCTATCGTCAGGCACACTGACGTCCCGCTCACAAGGCTGAACAAGGAGAGGGTTATGGTGAGCAGCCTGTCGGGTGCTAGGATCCGCCACATAACACAAGCACTCAGGTCACTCCAAGGCAAGTACAAATATGACTCAGTCATTGTCCATGCTGGTGTGAATGACCTGAGATGTACCTCCCTGGACTACATGAAAAGAGACATAGAGGAGCTCCCTGAGCATGTAGCCCAGGCCGGTATGACCCTGACCTTGAGTAGCATCTTACCCTCACCAAGAATGATGCCACAATATGAAGACAACATGATCAATTTCAATAATTGGCTTAAGTACTGGTGTCATTCAAAGGGGATCCAATGCCTGTCAGCTTGGGATGATATGCTCGACAAGCCACGATGCTTCACTAGGGACGGCTTGCACCTGTCAACCCTGGGCTTTCAGATATTGGCAAAGGCTCTTGCTACCCCCATAGTGCATTTTTTAGGCAAGGCTCAAAAGACAAACCCACCTCCATAGGTATCACAAGGGATAAGAAACTAAGAGTAATGCTACTCAACGCCAGAAGTCTAAACCTCAAGATGCACACACTCGAAACTCTCCTTAGCATGGAGAACATCGATATCTGTGCAGTAACAGAAACCTGGTTCAGGGCTCCCGAGAGCACCCCAGCACTACCAGGTTATACCTCATACTATGCTTTTCGGCCCCAAAACTTGGACTGAACCACAAAAGGAGGGGGAGTATCGATATTCATCAAAGATATCCACACCTCCAGGTTGGTGGCAAAGCACAAAGCATCAGAGACTATCCATGTGCAACTAGCAGTGGGTAAAACTGCCTTCCAGTTTATAGCCTGCTACAGACCACCCTCCCAAACCAAGGAACCCCACTCGGCCTTCCTGAGAACACTGGAAAATATGAAGGTCTCTCCAAACACCATTATATTGGGCGACTTCAACTACCCAAACATAGACTGGGAGCATTACTCTAGCTCCAACACCCTAGCCTAAAGGTTCCTAGAATTTATAAACTCAAATGCTATGGAACAACTTGTTACCACTCCCACAAGAGGGGAAAACATACTGGACCTGATCATCACCAACATGGGGACTCTATGCTCCAGACCAGAAGTGTATCCCTCACTGGTAAGATCAGACCATAAACTAATCTCACTGGATATTCACATCCCGACCCCACCCCTGCCCAGAAAACCACAGTGAAAAACTTCTAAAGCAAATTACACTCCTCAAAACCGAGGTGGAATCCTTCAAAGCCCCCGGGCCTGTGGAAAATACGGCCCAGACCGTAGAATCCTTTATAAACGCATTCTATGAACACCTTCAGGAATGCATGGATCATGCAATCCCAAATAAAACCAAGACCCAATCCTCTAAAGGCAGACGTCCTGTCTGGTGGACCCCAGCCATAAACCAACTATACAATAGAAGGAGGAAGCTACTAAATGATAGAGCAAAATCCCAAAAAGGGAAGGCATCACTGATCAGTATTAGCAAAGAACTACTGGCACTCATAAAATTGTCTAAGGCCAGCTTCGAGAGAAAAATTGCACAGGACACTAAGGATAATCACAAGGCTTTCTTTAGTTATGTTAGGAACCTGGGTGGTAATTCCCAGATATGCTCAGAATTAGTCCAAAATGACAGAAAATACACCGAACCCACAGACATTTCCAACATCCTAGCTGACAGGTTCAGCGCAAACTCCCCCCCCCACCAAAAGGGCAAATATCTATCCCAGCAGAGAGCTGCCCCCCTGACATCTCAGATGCTCAGGTAAGAGCCGCCCTCTCCAAAGCAAAAATTACAGCATCAATGGGACCAGACGGTGTCCCAGGCTGCGTCCTACATGAACTCCAAGAAGAGCTAAACCCAAACATAAAACTACTGTTCAATCTCAGCCTTACTACAGGATATGTGCCCAAAGAGTGGTGTGCAACAACAGTGGTCCCTCTCCATAAAGGTGGTGCCTCAACGGATCCTGGAAACTATCGCCCCATAAGCCTGACTAGCTTGGTCTGCATAGCTATGGAAAGGATCATCATGGACCTCATAAATAAAGATATTGGGGACATACAGACACTGGATCCTACCCAGTTTGGCTTTGTTAAGGGCAGATCCTGCCTCTTAAACCTGGTTGATTTCTTTGAAACAGTCACCAAGGCCATTGATGAGGGGAAGGTGGTCCACACAGCCTACCTGGACCTCGGAAAAGCCTTCGATACAATACCCCACTCGGGCATTATAGATAAGCTCACCAGCTTAAATATAAACCCCTATGTCACTAGATGGATTGCAAACTGGCTCAAGGACAGAACCCACATGGTTAGAATTGCTGGAGCCATTTCAGACTCCAAACCAGTTACAAGTGGTGTCCCACAAGGCTCAGTCCTGGGACCTCTCTTGTTCGGTATATATTTCTTGGAGGTACAGGCCAACACGGAAGGACTGTGGCTGACCAAGTTCGCAGATGACTGCAAACTGGGCACCATAATCGACTCTCCAGCCGACACAAGCATCCTCCAAAAGGGCCTCATAGAAACAGACAACTGGTGCCAGAGCCATGGCCTCAAGCTAAATGCCAAAAGTGTATAGTCATCCCCTTTGGCAAAAACAAAGTGCCCACAAATTACCACATAGGTGGTAATCCATTAAGTACAGAAGAAGTAATTAGGGACCTGGGGACCCAAGTTGATAGCAATCTCTCATTTGACAACCACGTGGCCAAAGTGGTTAGAAAAACATTTTATATAGCCCACCTAATCATGAAGGGATTCACATCTAGATCAGGGGAGGTCATTGTGCCTCTTTACTCATCCCTCATCAGGCCCATAATTGAGTACAATGCCCCTTTTGGGATGTACCTTACCAGACACCTGCAGCAACTGGAAAGACCCCAAAAGTACCTCACCAAGAGGATCAAAGGGCTCAAACAGATGCCATATGCTGCCCGGTTAAAGAAACTCCAGCTCTACTCAGTGGCATACCGCCTGTTCATATTCGATCTGTGCCTGACGTATAAAGCCATGTCCAACCCGGAATTAATGGACATGCTGCACCTCAGAAAATCCAAATCCCATTGAGCTATGCGCTCGAGAGACTTGAGCCTCAGCACTGAAATAAATAAGACATGCTGGAGGGACAGATTCATAACCCAGAGGCTCCCTTCACTCTGGAATAAAATCCCAGTCCAGGTTAGGCAGAGTCCCTCATTGACTCTCTTCAAGAGGAATTTTGATGAGTGGATGGGAGATTGTAGGTTTACCCCGGGTATCACTTCTGTGTCACTGGTAGACAGAGGCACAGTATACTAACCTCGAAAAAGGGCATAGCAAAATAAATTTAAAATGGGTGGTGAAAGCCAAACACATTCTGGCTAGGCTTATAAATGCCCGAGGGCAGATAGCCTAGTATGAACCTATGAACCTATGAACCTATATATATATATATATATATATATATATATATATATATATATATATATATATATATACATGTATATATAAAACATATGCCCATAACATGTGGTGGAGTCATACCTTAGCACCAATGGTCACAACCTCTTAGTGCAAGGGGATGTAATTTAAGTATTGCAGGTATAAATGTAGAATGTTGCTACAGTAACAGGGGTTGTGTCAACAGATATTTTGTGTAGGAAGTCACTTCTGATACTGACATGTACGCCATGAGTTACTGACAGACATCATAAGACCGTCATAGTGAAGTACCACACAAATCAAGGTAATGATCCTGTGGAATACAGCAGAGATATGACCAATAAACATGGAGAGTCTGACACAATCTGGTCAGTCCAGAGGTATACACAGAACTCCTTAGTGCAAGACATGTGGACTAAGGCTGACAAAGTGGATGTTTACAGCCATGTAAATTGGGATATCGCAAAAATACTGGAATAGATCAGCTCACACAGTTGATGCAATTACACACTCCTGTCTGTCCTAACACATATTAACTGGAGGAGCAGAGATCCCAAGCCCACATACCTCCCACTAGTTAGTGACATACAATCTTCACAACATCCCACTGCTTTATCAGAAATCCACAACATTTATGGTGGCCAGGCAACAATACATCTGACAAATATCTGGACATAACATCACACTAGGTAAATACACAAAGCACTGTGCAAACTAAAGGCAGACTACCACAACACTGACCCAAGTTTCCTATGGTGGAATGCACATGTTCTTCCAAATATAGCATGGAGAAACAGACACCAGTGTGAAAGTGCATACCCACAACCAATCTGAACACAATCACAGTCACATTATGGTAAGCCTAATTAATAGTACAGTATATGGACTGTGTGAACAAAACCATAGGCATATGTGCACCTCACACACTAACCCTACATATACTGCTCAATACACAGTGTAGTCTGATGCTTGACTGTGTTATGGAACATGTCTCAGTCTGGCCCTACAGACATAAACACTGATAGTGGACCATACAATGGAGCAGCATGCAACATCAGATAGAACAGGAACAAGAACAATGACATCTACCACAGTCCATACCCAGACCAAGTAACATATCCACAATACACACTCTGTCAACAATCACCATAAGTACACAGACCTCACTACTGTACACACTACAACAGAATGTCCAGGTTTTGTCCTCAAATATAAGGCGTACTATACATAACATGTCTATCAGTCTGATAGCTCACTGGCTTGTTATCAGGTATGATGTCAGTAAATAATGATATACTGCACATATGCACCTCTTACTGCATGACATATGGACAAAGGGTGACAGACTTGGGGGACAGAGACACAAACACAGGACCAATATTGACATATTGCTGTGATAAACTGAGAAAATTCCTGGTGTAACAGGGTTTGTTCTGACATATCACTTCTGAGAGATATGAAGTCAGTAACTCACATGGATGTCACCATGTACCAACTGAAATCATCAGAGTATGCTACTAAAGATAGGAAACGTGTAACACACCACATGTAAGACTCCAAACTCTGGCCAGTCTACAGATAGCCTTACAGGTGAGAGTTTCCTCAACCACATAACGCTGTCATGACAGACTTTAAATATCCACACAAAACCTGTTAAACCAATATTACTTCAAATGTAGAACAGCAATACTTACATTCTGTCCCCATGTCTGGAACATCCTCCTCCTGTTTGTTGGCCTGTCTCCACAGTGTATGATGTAAGAGGTATTTCCTACTAACCTCTGTGATGCTGTTTGTCAGACACTCACATGAAGTACTGTTCACAGGGAAGAAAAAGGAGCAACACCCAAATGAAGTGCTTAGATATAGGAGTGTGTTTCCATGCAATTGGCTATAGGAATGATACCACAGCTGTTTCACATGCAATTAGCAAGTGGGGGACTGCAATTCATGCACAAGCCATCAGCTGATCATGAGCATTACTAACAAAACTCAAGCTGCTGCGTATGCAAAACAGATGTACTTTTCCACATCCACCAGAGAGGGAGAGAGAGAGAGAGAGAGAGAGAGACAGAGACAGAGATAAAGTAAGGAAGGAAGGAAGGGAGTAAGAGAGTAAGAACCAAGAGTGTTTGTGTATAATCCGTGGGTGGAGAGTGGTATCTAGGTATTATAACGGATGCCTATATTGTTTACTAATCCATACTTTCACATAGTAATTACACATGGCTATACACATTTATTGCTTTGGATTGTCTACAACAGCCTCTACAGTGTTTGAAAACTTTTGGACTTGTAATGAGAACATTGGGACATATAGGTCCTCAATATAAAGATGTAACAAAACCCACACTGCAATGGATCTTTTCATTACACAATCATCCCAACACTCACACAGGATACTGATGACACACACATACAAACACACACTTACCAGTACTGAGTGTTTAACCCCTACCTGACTATGTATTGCTTTTACAGTGTTATGCAGTGATTGCACGCACCACAGCTGTCCAAATGTATCTTTGAAGGTGAGTAACATCAGCAACAGTGCTAAAGGAGGGTTAAGGGAAGTGTAGTAAGTGTGAGAATGTCCACAAAAGCAGGTGTCAATGAAGACACACACACAGTATCTCAGGGAAACACACACATTATCACAGTTGGTAGAATGAGGATTAGAACTTCTACCTAAGTAGTTTGCTACACTACAGTATTACGCAGTTATCGCAAGTGCCACAGAGCTTATATTGCTGAAATATGGCCAAAGGGTTATTTCAAGGTGAATGACATCAGCAGGCATGCTAAAGTAAGGCAATGGAAGGTGTAGTGAGTATGAATGGCTTCAAAATCATTAATTTACACACACACACACACACACACACACACACACACACACACACACACACACACACACACACACACACACACACATTTTCCAGTACTGAGATGCATAGGCTCATTGCCACCCACACACACACATACACACACACACACACACACACACACACACACACACACACACACACACACACACACACACACACACACTAATTTGCCAGTACTGAGATGCAAAGGTTCATTGCTTCACAGGTGTGTAGTAGGTGAATGGGCCTGAAGGCTGTACAAGGCTAGGCAAAGGGAATACCTAGGTATCAGGCCACATGACAATAGTCTCCAGTGTGGCACAGGGGTGTAGTTCCTGGTGTGGACCCCAGGGGTGGGTATTGTATTCACCATCCAATCATCTGGGTTAATATTGTGGGTGGCCAGTGATGTGCACTGATTCCCATGTATGTGATTTATATTCCATAACATGGGCAGTGTTTGGGTTGTGCACATGTCCCACACACATGTTATTTGACGTGCGGAAGTGTACTTGAGGTCTCTGGGGCATGTTGTGTGGACAAATTGTTATCTTCTGATGTAGCATTCCTGACCTCATTTGGTGAGACCTGGCTATGGAACTGAGGTCATGCTTGCACCTACATTGACAGCATGATACAGATATTCAGTGGAGTTAATTGCATCTGTTCATACAGAGCATGTGTATAAGGCATGGTATTCCCTTTGTGGGTTACATTTGCAGACTCTACAGTTGTTGCAGGCATCCAGTGGGGAACATAGCAAACGAGCCACTGTAAGCATTTATTTGCCTACTGTGGAGATGGAACAGGGTGCCATGTCCTTTTACTTGCTGCATAACACACAGTCAGGAGATGTAACACATCACAGTACTTTCTGATGTCAGTGGCACTGATGTGGTCAACAGGCATGTAGTCCACTGCAATCACACCATGGTTACTATCTGTGAGGCATTATGCAGGGAACTACCAATATAGTGGTTGTTGCCTAGCCAAGTGTGTTTGTGTATGAGACATAGGTGGAGAGTGTTCTCTGAGTAATAGAACTGTTGCCTATATTGTTCACCAATCCATAATGTCAAATGTAGGGCTATGGATTATCTACACCAGCCTCTCTGGTGTTTGACATCTGTTTGTAAGGTGGACATTGTGACATATAGTAGGTTCTCAACATAATAATTTAGCAAATCCCGCCCCACAATCGATCCTGTTATTACACAATCACAGCAACCTCCACACAGGATACTGATGACAGATACACACACTTTCCAGTACTGAGATTCAAATACCTACCAAGTTATGTATTGCTACTACAGTGTACCACATTTATCGCACACACCACAGAGCTTATAGGATGGATGCTGTCCCAAGGTACTTCTAAGATTAGGAACATCACCAACCCTTGTAAATACTGGCATTGGGTGATGTAGTGGGTGTGAGATCCCAAAAATAATTTTACCCAAAACACACATTTACATTTGCCAGGGGTGAGGTTCAAACCTCTATCCAACAATCTTTATGGACCATTATGGTTACGCATTTACCACATGCACCACTGACCTGACATGGCTGAGGGTTGGCAACAGGTACTTCTAAGGTGGATGATATCTGCAGGACTGTTAAAGTCAGGCTTTGAGATGTGTACTGGGTGCAAATGAGGCCAAAATCCTTAAGGCATACACACAAACACTTGCCACAGATGAGATTCACACCCACAACTGTGTAGTTACTGCTACTACACTGTTCCGCATTTATGGGGCATGCTATAGAGCTTACATGTTGGAGAACTCTCCACAGGTATCTTTGAAGGTGACTAACATCAGCAGCAGTACTAAAGGTGGGGTAAGGGGAGAGTAGTAAGTGTGAATGTCCATAACATCAGGGATTACCTAAGCCACACACTCTGTCACACAAACATACAGAGTTGCTATGTCTGGGATTAGAACTCCTACCTAACTAGCATGTTACACTATAGCATTACAAAGATATCGCAAGTGCCATGGAGCATATGGGGCTGAGATTTGGCCAGAGGGTTATTTCAAGGTGACTGACATCAGCATGAGTGCTAACATTGGCAAGGGAAGTGCAGTGTGTGTGAATGGGCCATAAACCATTCCTCTGGAAACACACACAAAACACTCAGTCACACACAACTTTACATTTGACAGGACTGAGTATACAAATGATAACTGAATACTGATTAGTACTATCATGTTACATAGTTATCACATCCACCACAGACACTATAAGGCTGAGGGCTACCAAAAGCAATGTCTACAATGATTGATACTGGCACATCATCTGATATTGGTCAATTGGATGAGTGGTGGGTGGGACATGCCTCATGATGGAAATCTCTCTGTCACTGTCTCTCACTTCCCCACATCTCTGTGTGTGTATGTTTGACCTATTATAGTGTGTTGGCCTTGGATATGTGTGAGTATTCCTATCCAATGTGTGTGCAAAGCATGAATGGTGTGCAAGGAGGTGTGTGTGCACAGACATCTACGACTGATAGATATGTATAGTCCACTGTTGTTGTCAGACATGGGCTTCATTTCTCTAGTGTAGGAGCATGCCCAGTATGACCTTCTCTATAGAGTTTGTGAATCCATTCCAGGTAGGTTGTACTCCAGTCCAGGATTTGGTGTTCTACGCCTACAGCTAGTGACCTGTTTCTGCAGGATATCTGTAGATAGGTTGACAATATGGAGTCACAATGGGTGAAAGGTAATGGGATACTGTAACTATTGTGTCTGTGCTGCTTGTGTTACATGGTTGGTGTTAGCAGAGCTATTCAGACATATGTACTACTTTACACTGTGATGCATTATGTCATCAACTACTGACAGATATACTTATTTGCTCACAGTTGTTTCCTGCGAAATACAAGATGAATGAAGCTGTGCCCAGTATTTTGGTCTGCAGCCTAAATATTGTTGCACACTCATGCCATTTTGGAGGGGTAGCTGCAGACACTTGCTAATGGGCCTATGTAAATGGTCCAGCACCTTGGTACTGTGGTGGCTGAGGATCCCCTGCTTGTACATCTATCGACGTAACAGAATGGCCATATCCTGCTGTGGCCATACCTCTCAGCTGTACAGATTCACCCAGATTACCCAGAAGCAGGGCTCATATATCTGGTCAATTCCCCTTCACATTGTGGTTTATGAGCAGGTTTGTAGCCTCTCATTACTGCGTTTGCAGGCAGGGATAGTATGGGCACACATCAGAGTTTCAGACTTCATACACTCCATGGCGTCCATGCTTCTACACCCACTCTGTTATTCTATCCTCTTTCTAGCATTATGCGAGCAATATCTGAGAAGTATCCCTATAGTTGTCTCTTCATCCCAGCAGTATTTAGGGGTTGGTCCACAGTTCATGCAGTAGGACATGGTGGGCATGCTACTGGGATTTGTCAACATGGCCTTGCATTTGTGCTCTGTGGACTGCGTTATGTTGTTAGCTGGGACCCCATGAGATAACATACACTGGCAGTACCAGTGAGGTACAGGCCTTTGACAGATGACTGCAGGGAATTTGGTACTGATGCAGGCCATCTGTAGCAGTCCAGTGCATTCTGTCACTCCTACATTCCCAGGCTGTGAGACACTGGATTTCCCTGGGGTGACAGGGTAAGTGCTCAATGTGTTAATGGCAATAGTTCCTGTCCATATTAATCCATTGGTCTGGATGCCAGCAGGGTGCTGCTTACAGCTAGGGCCACACCTGCATGGGACACCTCTTCAGCATGTTGCATTCTGTGGGTATTCCCATACAGAAGTGGGGGTCATATTGTGCTCATTCCCAATGGCAGGGATATGATCTGTGATAAACCTGTGGCTGATGGTGGGGTGAGTTGAGTGCATGTATGCTATGGAAACTTCTTACAGCTGACTCACAGATATATGTGGTGCATTCCCCTTATGCTGGCTTGTGCCGGGACATCAGCGGTTTCTCAGTACTTCATAACTGTGCCTTTTGTGGTCTGCCAGTGATTAGCCAGACTACATCAGCATTCCATACTACACATACAACTAATGTGCTGCTAACCTGTATGTACAATTCCAAAGGTGTGTGCAGCTGATAGTTACACTTTATGCACTCTGTCTAGGGTACTTCCACCTGTGTACTGTGTGTCTGGGCCCACATTCATGGCATGTCCATCTTTCAGATGGTGACAGATACTGACATCTGAACAGTGAGTATGGATGACTGCTGAACTGGGTATTGCTGGGATGTATTGTGGTTGGCACTACAGTTGTCAGAACATGGCCCTGTCATCAACAGTACTGGCCATAGGCCACCGAGACACAACCCTCCATGCTTACATGCTGACCACTTCCGCACAATATTGAACACACAACAACCTAACAGATGCCTGCATATTGTACACATGCAACAATCTATCCTGTAAATTGGGCCAGCTTAGGTAATCTGTGCTCCACTGTTATTAATCCCACACGTACATGTTACTGCATTTCTACATAGGATTGTGGGGGGCACACCTGGCAACTGTAAACATTTGCTATGACTGTACTGGTATTTCAGGTACTCTTTTGGCTTCCATTTCGTTTTGTATTCTGAACTATCATGCAGACTAGAGGCATAGCAGTAGAGTACAGATCTTAGGTTTTATTGACCTATATTTCAGTTTCAGACTTCTTACCCTGCAGAACTAACATACAACTGCCAGACCTGTTGTAGTCTGTCTGTGTAGGTCTGGAGGGGGGCTGTTTTCCATTGCCATCAATTGGAGGCCTTAGCACAGCCTTTCTATGTGGACATCTACACCTGTCCTGCTGGCTAAGGCTGTTGTTGGGTATGTGAGCCTCACTGACATGCATGTATGTGTCCTATGGACACATGTTTGGGCCACCACATGTACTGCAGTGGGATTTGTTACCTTGTCTAGTACTGCCTACTTTGTTGACACCAGTATTTGTTATGGATTTCATGCTGCCCATATAGGTGTTCACAATCTGCTGCCATCCCATTCAGCCACCCGATTCCCTTGCATGCTCACATCCATACCATAGATACAACTAGCAGAACATACTACTCCATTCAGCAATTGTTAGGAAGAGTGACTTAACTTGTGGCTGTGCCAGTACTGAGGATGGTGCTGGAGGGCTGACTATCTCGAATGCACATAGTTCACTCCCTATACATGGCAAAGCACAGGTAGTGTCATGTTTGGCATCCCTTTTACTGTATGTGCGAGGAAGAGAGAGGTGTCATTCTCTGGGTCCCTACCATGTCAGTGTATGTGTTATGTATTGCCTCTTTGCCAAAGCCTGGGCATACTGGCACATCTCCTTCTGCCTACATGGGCAGGCACAGGGTGTTCCTCCTCCAAGTCCCTCTATGCCTGTGCTGGCCTTGGCAATGGTGTGGGGATGTGTGGCCCTGCCCCGTGCTGTTCCTGCTGCAGCTGTTTCTGCAGGATCATATTGTGTAGCATGGCACATATACTGAAATGTTGTGTACATGTAGCTGGAGAGTACTGCAAGGCTCCACCGGATATGTCCAGGCACCAGAACCATAACTTGATCATCCAAAACACATGCTCTATTATGATTCTGGTTTGTCGTGTGCCTCATTATGGAGTTCTTGTTCGTGTGTGTGTGCATTTCTGATGGGTGTCATCAGCCAAGACTCCAATGCGTAATCAGCATCCCCCACTAGGTGGCCATATGGGATGTCCCCACTGGCAAATCTCTGGTAAAGCTGCGTCATATGCCAGATGTGGGAGTTGTGATAGCTTTCAGGGCTGCCAGCACATACATTCAAGATAATGTCCTGTGCATCGTACGCGACATGGCAGTTGATGGAGGGGAAGCCCTTGCTGTTTATGTAGACCCTACTATGCTCACCGGGTTGTGCTTTGATGGGTATGTGCATGCAGTCTGTAGCACTCATTACCTCAGGGTATTCTGCTATTTGGTGGAGAGATGCATATTGCTGGTCAACGCCTCACTGGTGTTGAGGAAATATATGTGCTCACCAGCATGTGCTGACATGGCATCCAGGAACTTGTGGAGTACCCTGGATGCTGATGCTTATGAGATTCCCATGATATCCTCAGTTGGCATTTGGAAGGTACCTGTGGCTAGTATTTTTAACCCTACACATACCTTGGTATCCACTGGGATGGGTTCCCCTCTGTTGGTTCTGTGTGTGAGGCGTGGCTGGCACAGCTCAACAATTTGCTGTAGGAGGTCCCTGTCCACCCTATAATGCTCCACTATCTCCAGCTCATGTAGCCCCTGGTAGGTTACCCTGAGTCTATACATTCTTCTCCTTCTCCTCACTGTGGGTTGGTTGTCAGCATTCTCATCCTCACCACCCTCAGCTTCTTCCACATATTGATGTATGAGAGTTACAGCAGCCCCTATCATTTTGTTAGTTTTGTCAGGTAAAATTTTCCCATCTGTGTACACCGATGGTGTAGTGTTTGTGGGAAAAAACAGAGTGAAAGGTGTTTGCATAGTTTATAGTAGTGTGCTGGAATGGGCTGCTGCCTTTGTAGTTGGCTGATTCTGATACATTTCACCTGCCAGCTATGCTAGTTCTCCTTGATTGCCTTCCTACTGCTGTTTTCCCTTCCCATTGCCTTCTCGTTTAAGCCCGGAGGCACAGCACGCATACCCAGTGCTCAGATGTGAACAGAGCTGCTATTTCCTGTTTTTTTTTTTGTTTTTGTTTAAAACCCATTTAGGCAATGTAAACACTGATAGGCAGCCTCAGACACACCCCCTTCCTTAGCTGTGCTTAGCTAGGGGCAAACACGGGCCACAGAGTTCCAATAAGCTTACAGCATGCATGACACTCCCCCTTAAGAGGTCATGTACCACTTATACTTATACCACGGTGTTGCTGCACCCACACAGTTGGTTGCAAGCTAACACTGAGAGGAACCCTGTGATTCAGTATCAGTCCCCTCATTTGCATAAAACAGAATGCTAATTCCTAGTTACCACACTCATACTGAGTCTTCCCCCTTAGCAACCACTATTTTCTGGTATTATTATCTTATGCATGCCATGGACTATCATGGCAAAATGCTGATTTGGGTTTAAAAGCTTATTTCCAACTTTTTTCTTATTTTAGGACCAATCCCATTTGCACACCGCTGCCCTACTTTTAAACAGCCAAAATCGTCCAAAAAAAAAATAAAAGTTATTTTTTTAGAATTTTGCAACTATTTCTCATGCCAATGGCCATATATTTGGCCATAAGCTTGCCTACTACATTGAATACATGCTTTCTTTGGAGCTGTCATGCCTCCATTTTGTAGTTTACAGAAATGTATTCAGTTAGTAACCGAATACATTTCTACAGGTTACACTATTCCTGCACAGACACCTGCGTGCTTCCTGGATCACTATTTCACCTCATTTACATGGTTTTCACCACCAAATGGAATATTTAGCATAGAGCAGTGTTGTCTGTGCAGGAATAGTGTAGGAGCACTTGTGCATATCCCGGGAGCTCGTTCCTGGATCGCTCGTCAGTCATATTGCATGCAGCAGCTCTTGCAATATTCCTACATGCCGTGCAGAGCTTGCTGAATACTGGGAAATGTTTTCTTCCTTATTACTACATTAAATGGAATATTGATATATAATGTAGGACAGCTTATAGGAAACAAATACTCTTGTTAGCATAGCATGGTCTTATAAAAAGAAAACTTACAAACATAAGTGCACTTATTAAATACATCTTGTTTATCAATAGGCTATAACAACTTAAGAAATACTAACAACACTCACAGAGTATGTTTCAGAAACAAAGCTACAGAAAGCACTAATAAGAGCATCCCATTTTATAAAGTGGAACTATAAAGGATGCTATCTTTGCTTCCGTTGCAGAAGATATTTATATCAGTTCTAGTAAAGATTATCCTTGGGATTTATAAAGAATTTTGACATGGGTGATATGAGTTGCAGCCAACAGGTTCATGAAAAATGTGATTCAGAGTTGCAATGGCCACAGTCAGGAAAGATCTTATTGTCAGCTAATTTGCATGTCTCTGAATTCTGTGATGCAAATGCTAGTGCTGAACTTCACTTTCTTACAGTAATCACCACTGACAGCCCATACATTGCTTTGACACAGGCATCTCCTTAATTCACTGTCCAACACAGGCACACAGGCACACATATTAAAATACACACACACACACACACACATGGACACAAAACCCTATCTGTTATCTCTCCATTACTTTGTAGAACATCCCTGATGTAATTTATTATTATTTCCTATCCATTGTAGAACACAGATAATTACAGTCAGTTAATAATACCAGACATTAGAGTTTAATTCTTCTTCTTGTTCAGAAAATGCATTGTGATGCAAGATCTGTTGCTCTATTAACTCTATAAGGTAGTCTGAGTGATATTTACAATTTACCCCTGCTGTCATCCAGTGGTCCTTCTGTCTTTGTTTAGAAGTCTTCACTGTGGCCATATAGAGGTATGGCAATCCACACACAGACACTACCTCGTCCATCTCAGCTATCATTAAGTTTTTCTGCTGCCTCCATGGTTGCACAATGTCAGAGTCAGTGCATTTAGAGTTGCAGGAGATGCAGGAGTGCTGAGGGTACTGCAATGTCAGAGTTAATGCAGTTAGTGTCACATGGGATGCAGGGGTGCTGAGGGTACTGCAATGTCAGAGTCTGTGAATTTAGAATCGCAGGAGATTCAGGGGTGCTACACATACTGCAATGTCAGAGTTTGCATATTTAGAGTTGCAAGAGAAGCAGAGGTGCTAAAGATACTGATATGCAGGTATGCTGAGGGTACTGCAATGTTAGAGTTAGTATATTTAGTCACAAGAGATGCATGGGTGATGAGAGTACTACAATGTCAGAGTTAGTGTATTTAAAGTTGCAGGATTGCAGGCTGCTGAGCATACTGCAATATCAGAGTTAGTGTATTTAGAGTCACAGGAGATTCAGGGCTGCTGAGCGTACTGTGTTGTTTCATTTGGGTGTTATATGTATTAGGTGGTAGGTTTCAATTGTTTACAACTGACCGAGTGGAGACCCACACACATACACACACACACACACACACACACACACACACACACACACACACACACACACACACACACACACACTTTATTACCCACCATTACCCAGCATGATATTAAGAGGTTTACATCCTGTGGCATGCAAATTTTTCAAAACAAAGTTAATTGTGATTCTTTTAAGTTGACATTTCCTCACACGTACTGCCAAAATGACCATCTAGGTGCAGACCATGACTGCTGACAACCTGTAGAATTAGTGCACCTAGAGTTAGTGCACCATAGATCCTCTTCGCCATCTGGGTGAATTCTGCCTCGACACACATGGAGGTGGTGCACATAGTGTGATGTACAGGAATATGTGGTGAGATTATTTGGTAGGAGCTATGATGATACAGATTTTGTGTTACTGATGATTGTACCAGGAAGTGCCCTAAATGATCTTTAGATAAATAAGGTCCGTGTTGCCAAACCCTGCTTCAGTACTGCTAGAGCACCACATCTGGATGCTGGGTCACCTGCATAATAAAGCAGCTTGTTGACATCTGATTGCCTTTGTTTGTCTATCGCTTTTTGTCTCATTAAAGATTCTTGATTTTGAACTGCATAAACTTACCATACCAGAATGACTTATCTGTGACCACTGCAGGTAAACAAAGTATGTGCAATTATATCCTCATCCAGACTTCTTCTCCATCAGGCTTTTCATGTCCGTCAGTACTGCAGCCATCAGAAACAAAAGTTCTGTTTAATTGCATTCCTTTGATGCCACATTTCCTTTTACGGATTATAACTGTTATACAGAGGTACAAATGCAATACTCATCTAAAGTGAACAGCGTTTTTTTGTTTTTTTTTTGTCCTCCAGTCATCAGAAAGTCATTTCTGCATAACATTGCAACTGGCAATACATTCAGCTAACTATTTTGTTTATGTTTTCCATGCCTAAAATATATATTTTTGACATATTTAATTGCACAATTTGCATTTCAAAGACATCTTGTGATGCATTTTTGAGGTGCAAATAGGTGAGGTAAATGTGAACAGCACATCATTTTGAATATTAATCTCTTAACAACAAATCCTAAAGAAATGTATTATTCTAAATTATTTCTTTAATGTCTACTACAGGGCTTGATGGGGTTATCTTTTTCTCTTTTGAAATTAAATCAGTTTAATATACTGACTATCAGAATTTTGCAATATTTTATATGGTCCTCATTTCTGAAATATATCTATCTATAAACTTGAGAACTCACAGACTGTATAACTTGTATGAATCATACTCTAGTGTTTCTGTTATTTTTTAATTAGTTTTCTTTAACTATTTAGCACCTCAGAAAGTAAAATGTTATCTGCAATGTTACTGGCCATCCAGCTTTTGCAGAGCTTCAAAACACAACTATCACTGCACTGTAAACGAAGAGAAAATATTTAAGCATAACTGGTTTGTAATGTTGGCATTTTGCTCAGTTTAATAAATAGTAGAAAAAAATTGTCAGTGCCCATGTTTTGTTGAATACTGCTACTTATGCTAAGCATTCTGTTCAGTCTCTAATGCTCAGTTATTATTGGTAGGAAAATAAGTGCAATTTTTGCATTACAAAACTAACTTTATCATGAGTCAAAAAGATGAAAAACAGCACTTTTATCTAATAGCCAGAACAGGAAAAAACAGGAATAATATTTAAGAATAGTTCTAGTATAAAATGAATAAAATAAAGTAGACAGGTAGAGAAAGACATTGCCATGCAATGAAGGACAGATTCAGTGCACTCAAAAACATATTTCTGCAGTGGTTAAACAGATGTTAAAAAACAACTCTGCTTATCTTCTTTCGTGTGTACTAATGTTCATTTGCCAAATGTATATAATATACAGCATCTGCCCAGATGCAGACATTTTGTCAAGACCATGTATAAACCTGTTTTATTAAAAAGAAATCCAAGGACATTTATAACTGACCAAAGCTCAGCAAAATACTACATCACATGCAATCTGTGCCCAGGTTCTGCCTGTAGAGCAATATTGCCATCTGTTGGTAGAGGACACCTGGGACCTGTGCTGAAACCTGAAGAGGAAGTTTGCAAATGGACTTCACCATGATGGATGACAAGAAGCCTGTAATGCTTTCTTATGGAAATGAGGCAGCTGCGAGGTACAGCCCTTTGTTTAAGAGACTGACTGACTTCAGAATTGTTCCACAAATATCCATTTAATACAGTCAACAGATTCTGAACACCTGGGATGTGGAATCAAACTGTGATGAGAAAATATCTCATAAAGCATTCTTGCCAGTGAAAAGGTGATGGATATATTTGAAAACTCATTTATATCAATACATATTATGCTGTCCAGTTAATGATTTGTAGTTAGTATTATTTGAAGCCTCACTTAATTCCACATTACTATATATAATGTGAGGAAATGCGTTTTTTTATTCATTTCTTTTGCTTCTTGTCTACAAAATCAATTACATGTGACTGTATTTTTCCTTCTGTAGTAAGATGATATTTGTCTCACAGATTGAGAGTAATTTGTCATTTTGCCAATCTATCACACAAAAATGTTTTTTGATTTTAGTGTGCTGACAGAAAGGGCCATTTGGTTGTATTTCCCCATATATATATGTATATATATATATATATATATATATATATATATATATATATATATATATATATATATATATATATATATATATATATATATATATATATATATATATAGATATATAGATATATAGATATACATATATATATATAGCGTATTTATCATCTCATATATGTTGGCATTTAATAGTTAACTAAATATGGTTTGATATTTATTCTCTATAGTTGTAACATACCTGTAAGTTGGTAAGTTGTTCACTAATGTTTAACTACGTGTTTGTAGCTTAACTATGCACTTTTTATCTAGCTGTGTTAACACTATGAATGAATTGTGGTATTCTCTTTTCCAGCATAATTGCTCTAATTTTTCGTACTTTACTGATAAATTATTAGTTAATTATATACCAGCTTAATTAACAATATGTGCAATTAGTATCATTTTTGCCATTTATTTCCGATTGATGCCTGGTTCCTATGGGAGTGCATTTTTGAAGGATCAATTATTATTTATAGATGTTATGTTTTACATGAAGACCTTAATCTCTGTAAGCATGTACTGCAGGATATATAAAATGTCACTCTGTATCACATAAAAATAAATATGCAATGTGTTATTTTAAATTATTATTAATTAAAGTATGGAGTATTTGTTCAGCTACCTTACCATTATAATTGCAGCAACAGAAATAATCTGCACAAGACAGACAGACACACAGACACACAAACGTGTGCACATAAACAAGCACACGTTTGACTTTGTGATTGTGCAAATGCATGCTTGTTCACAAACACGTAGTCCTGTATGGATCCCTATCACAAAACCCACACGCCACAAACCCGACACTCAAAACAACGACACCAAAACACTGAAAACGCACAAAACCGACAACTCACAAAACCGAACACCATAACACCGACACCCAAAACACCGACACACAAAACGTAAACTACACATAACACACAACTATACATGCACTAACCCTAACCCAAACCCTAACCCTAAGGTCCGAAACTACCGCACACTTACCCTACCCGTACCTTAACCCTAACTCACTTAACCCGCCACTACACCTAAAGTCCGTCACTACCGCACACTCACCTTTCTCGCACCCTAACCCTAAATCCTACACTATCTCACACTTACCTGTCTGCTCCCTAATGCTAAATCCCTCACTATCACACACTTACCTGTCCGCTCCCTAACGCTAAATCCCTCACTAGCACACACTTACCTGTCCGCTCCCTAACGCTAAATCCCTCACTAGCACACACTTACCTGTCCGCTCCCTAATGCTAAATCCCTC
The DNA here is from genome assembly GCF_019279795.1 of Protopterus annectens. NCBI lineage: Eukaryota > Metazoa > Chordata > Ceratodontiformes > Protopteridae > Protopterus > Protopterus annectens. Next base: position 507,803,345 of record NC_056744.1, read on the forward strand.
ACTAGCACACGCTTACCTGTCCGCTCCCTAACGCTAAATCCCTCACTAGCACACACTTACCTGTCCGCTCGTGCTCAGACATTGCCCATGTCGGTGTTTCGGCTGTCGGGATTTCACATTGTCGATCATCTGTCTCGTCGGTCTTCTCGTGTCGGTCTTCTTAGCGTCGGTGTTTCGGCATGTCGATGAAGTCAAGGAGACCCTCCTGTATACACGTCTCATATATCTACCTGTATGTGTAGGTAGGTATATATATATATATATATATATATATATATATATATATATATATATATATATATATATATATATATATATATATATATATATATATATATATATATATATATATATATATATATATATATATATATATCAGATGATCAAGTTTTCGGAAACTCGAAATTCATAAATTTGGGACCATATGATCAAATTTCCAAAAACTGGAACATGAAGAAAAAAACACAAAAATCTACCTTTTTTAACTTTTTTACAGCGGGGCAAGACCCCCCACACACACCACCCCCCCACACCCCCTGCAAATTATATATGCCAACTCTGAGATCGTACTACACTAAGGAAGAGGGTGGATCTCTTGAGTCTCACTATACCACAATATTCAAGAAACAGTTTTGGATTTTCAGAAACTCGAAGATATGGTCCCGATCAGATGATAGGGATCAATATATATATTAATATATATATATATATATATATATATATATATATATATATATATGTGTGTGTGTGTGTGTGTGTGTGTATTTGTGTGTGTGTGTGTGTGTGTGTGTATATATATATGAGGGTATTTGTCTACATTAAATACACCCATCATTGACAAAAGCAGACATTGACTAGCAAGTACACACACACACACACACACAATGAGAATCAGCTATCACACATGCAAAAATAAAAATAAAAACAAAACAAGTAAAGCATTGTTTTTTGCAGGGGACAAGCCCCAACCCCAGACTATACTTCTGTGACATTGCACCCCACACACCCCTGCTAATTACATATATATATATATATATATATATATATATATATATATATATATATATATACACATATATATATATATATATATATATACTAATTCCAAAACTGGACAAACAGACACTTGTTGATCAGCTGTTTAGCTGTTCATAAATGACTGGTCTAATCCTCCAGAATAACAGAAATTCTCTGTTATTTTAACTTGTTCTGTGATATAAATTATTATGGTTTGTATGTAAGTTTGTATTGCACAGTTGCAGAGCTTTTCTCCCTGGGTCTCGAGTGAAAATGGGCTCTTAGCCCAGTCAGACACTACCTGGTTAACAAATGTAATAAATAAAAATAAATATATATATATATATATATATATATATATATATATATATATATATATATATATATATATATATATATATATATACACACATCTGAGAAAGTGTATCTTTCACTAGTGATCCATCTTTAATATAAAATTATTGTAAAACATCAAAATTGTACCTCATTTTAAAAAGTGTAATAATTCTGCAAATACTAGCAAAACAAGATGATAAATGTGAGTAGACATAAAAGGGAACTTGGGTCCTATGTTTACTTCTGATCACTTATGTATTATTGAATGTAGTTATCTGCAATACTTCAGCCAAAGAGGGTTTTGAAATAGAATGTATGTATCAGCCAGACATTATATTTAAGGGGTCCGTATGAGTGGAGAATTACATTTTTCACTGTTCTGTTCTACAAGTTGGAGGAATTGTTTTCTATTTGAACAGTTTCAACTGTAATTCAGCATGTCTTAATTTTGAAATTGTTATATTCATGTTTGCCTATTTTCCAGTCATGACACATACTCAGGACTTCTTGCACTAGGCCCTTTTCATTGTCTGCAACCCAAATGGCATTTTCTAGTCATGTATATTTCATGCAGTGGCCTTTTAAATGCTGATTAATTGGCACATTCATAAGAAAATGTCAGCAATTTTAACTGAAAATAAGTAGATTGGAGCCTCATCAGAGACTTTACTGCACAGCGGTAAGGTGTACTCTGCACAACAATTACCTTCAAATTTAATACTTTCAGTCTTCAATTATTTAAAACTATATACCAGGTTTAATTAATGCATGCAGAGAAGGTATAGGAAGCAGAAAAAGTTTTGCACATAAATTAAACTGCATAAAGGCTGAAATGCATGGTCTTGTCATAATGATTCCAGCATATGCTTGTTATAAAAGCAGCCACAGGTTGATGCTTTTTATGACAGGGACTTGTCAGTAGTTTACTACAATAAACTATGAAAGGGCACAGTTGTGCAAAACATTAAATATATTTGTTGATGAACAGTAGTTCAAGTGACTGATAGTGTGGGAAACTTTAATATACAAATTGTTCAGTCAAGTTCATTTAAAAGTCTGTTAAAACACAACAGTTTTTGTGCTTGTATTGTACTATTTCTCATGTATCTGAGTAGGATCTTTGTTGTTATGCTAGACATCTTGTTATCATTTTATTAGAGAAAAAAAAAAACATCTTATTTGCTTGAGTTCTTTCTCTAGTGCAGTTATTTTTTATAGTTGACAGCACATAGTTTGTTAAAGTTAGTACTGCTTAGTGTAGATAGCAAGACAGAATACTATAGTTTGCTGAAGGACATGGAAGAAAATTAAACGGAATATGCAGTAAGTCATTTTGTTCAAGATTTGTGTATGTGCTCTGTTGAGTTAATAAAGTATGTAATTGTACAATGAAGGTGCACTTCATTTATAAAATGTGATATAGAAGTTTTTGCTGTTATGTACTTAAAAATATGCTAAAGAATAGATGTAACTATGCTGTGCTGAAGGAGACAGCAACTCTGGGAGCAAGCTGTCAGAAGTGACCGGCTGATGCCAATGGTCTGAGAGTACAATAGCAGCACTGATAAAGGAATGCTGATCCTGCATCTGTGGATTAGCTGAAGTGCTTAATGTGAGGTGAGTTTCTGGTCTCTAGTTTGCTGCTTGTTACAATTATATCAAGCAGCTTGTTACACTTGTAGTGGAGAAGAGCATTTTTAGGACCTCAACTTTTGGGTGAGAAAACCAGTTTGTGGATCTGTAGGAGGTACCAGATGAGCTGTGTATGGCGCTGTTGAATCATAAGCCTTGTAAAGGTCAGACTTTCCTCATATTTTCTTCATAGTCACAAAAATGCATGTGTGGCAATAATAGTTCTATCAAAAATTATGTGCAATGTCTGAATAAACAGCAAATATATGACAATCCTCTATGATTTGCCATTCTAATGCTTATGCATTTATCATTGGCTCACAGGTTCATAGCACAGTGATGAAGTGGTCAAACAGATAGGATTGCTGCCTCAGAGCAAGAGATTCCCCAGTTTGATTCTCACCTGGGGTGCCTTCTGTTTGGAGTCTGCATATCCGTCCTGTGATTCCTGAAATTTGGTTTCTTCCGGGTACTCTGTTTTTTCCCTACATTTCAAAGACATGCAGTAGGTGGATTGGACACTCTAAATTGGCCATAGGTGTGATTGTGTGGTGTGGATGAACTACACTGACAGGTCTAGCCACCTGGTGGTGTAAACCTTGGCTGTACAGTAGATGACAGTCACTGTTGAAGAAACACCCTGACCCCATATGGAAAAAAGGGGTTTGTGGATGGATGGATCATAGGTTCATAGCTATATACTAGGCTAATTATCATCAAAGTTTTTATAAGTCTAGCTGTGCACCCCAACCCAATTTAGTCCCCCAAGTACCTTGAATGCCTATAGATCACCTCTCAGTAACCAGTAGGAAACTGAGAACAGAGATAGGTTCTTAAGGCAATATGTGTGGGACAAAGTATTCATACCTGGAACCTTTGAGGGTATTCTAGCAGTTGCAAGTGTCTGGTTAGGTTACATGCCAAAGGGGGCATTGTACTCAGTGCTGGGCCTGATAAGGCAGAGTAGAGTGGCTCTATAACTTCCTTAGACCTGGTTGCCATGCCCATGTTTATGAGTTGAATGACATAAAATTATTTTCTTGCTATCTTGGCTACATGTTGGCCAAAGGCCAGATTACTGTCTACATATGTTCCTAGATCCCTAACTCTTACAGGTGTTTTATCGATGAAGTAATTAGCTTAGTATTTAGCTTGCATAGATGATTTCCCAAAGGACACTGTACTCTATTTCTTCACATTGTTGTTTAATCTGTGGCTTTGGAACCAGACATTTCTTTCTGTTAGACCCTCTTGCAGGATGCTTGTCCAGACATTTCTTTCTGTTAGACCCTCTTGCAGGATGCTTGTATCAAGGGGGAAATCTATGATAGCTCCCAATTTACAGTCATCTGTGAATGTGGTAAGCAGAGGTCGTTTACATTAGTTTTGAGTTCTGAGAATTAGATGCCAAACAGGAGCAGAGGCCTATCATGGATCCCTGGGGTACTCCACTAGTGACAGGTCTCCTGGTGGAGGTGGTCTCACTGATCCTGACTTCTTAGATACTATCTGTAAGCCACCGAGCAATC